>NC_092229.1:4947494-5134994 GCF_036320965.1 Panulirus ornatus
CTGGCAGAGTCCTATAGCCTTTATCCTATTCAGAGCTCAGATAAGCCGAATTGAAGGTTCGGATTCTAATGGCCATTTGAAACAAAAGAGGATTTCTGTTGTCTTGTTCTGATCGCTGGCCGATCCTGAGGGAACATGTATACACACACACACACACACACACACACACACATACCTCCAGTTTAACTTGATCACCGCACTGAAACACGAGGGACTTACAGAGAAGGTCCAGAGAAGGGCAACAAGGGTTGCATGAATCAAGGGAAATGAAATACGTGAGAAGTATTTGACCATCCTGGAAGAAAGAAGGGTAAGGGGTAACTTGAACAAGACCTTTTAAGTTTTTGAACCAATTTGATGATGTTTACCATGAACAGTTCTTCAGACGATGGAAGTCTAGAATAACCAAAGGCCATAACATCAAACTGAACGAGAAACTTGTCAGAAATGACATAATTGAGTTTACAAAATGAAAGTAGTTACTAAATGGCCTGAAGTCATAAAGCTATGAATGCCGACAGCTTACAGTGGTTTAGAAAGCTGTACGATACAGGAAGTTCAAGAGATGGGGCGCCACGAGTGTAGAGCTACCTCATCCCCCCCCCCCCCCCCAATAAAGTATAGATAGTAATCACTTTTGTAATCACACGGGAGCGGGGGGAGGGTAGGGAGGGGTTGGAGGAAGAAAGGAGAGGGTTAAACTCGATCAGTCGGACTTTGCATCTTAATGACTCTTTAAAACTCTCTCATTTCGTTTGTTTGATTGTCTTTTCGTCGCCGAACAAATCGAATTTGTCTACCCACGTACGTATAGTCGCGCACTCAAGTTGGGCGCAAATCCTAGTGAACATTCCTTTCCCCAGAATTGATTGTGGTTCCCTCTATCGGTGAGGCGAGGAAACAATGTATCATTATTGCCAGGGAATTTCTGCCGCCGGTATTAGCAATGACTTGAGTAAACCAAAATCATAAACGTTTAAAATAACATCTGTTTAAAGGACTTAGCATCTCTTATTGTAGGAGACAGGGCGTTAATCAAAATTGTTTTGTAATGTTGGAAGTATATTGAACCCTAAGGAGAAACCTAAGGAGCAACGCGATTTGGTAAACATATGCCATAAGATTTCCTTTATGAAAAATGAAATTAGTAATGATCACCGCTACTCTTACGTTTATCTCCTTAAACATCAAAACTAACAATACGTTTATCATAAAGTAAATTGGCAGACGAAGAAACTGGTCATGTAACGAACACCTGCGATAGTAAGACGTTGTCGGGATCCCTTTTCATTCCAATGCTGTCCTCCAGCCCATCTCTTCCAGTGTCTCACCTGACCCCACACACCACACAGGCAAGTCAATCCACGCAGAATAGGTTATTGTTTATCATGTGACGAGCAAATTGTTGCCTACTGCTACGACGCTCTTCACAACTATAACCGTAGTAAGGGAAGTTGTGATCGGTGCGTAGAGGCCATACAAGCCACATCAGTGGCCACCAGCTCCCACATTGTATAGCCTAACAGCTGTGAAACCAAATTGTCGCCACAGTAGCTACACAGTGTCCCTCCCCCACACATCTATCCTGCTTGGATTTGTGTTAGTATTATAAGCGGAACATGTATGTACGCCCTCATTCTGTACCACATCCTTAACAGTCTGTTACATATACCTCAAAAGTGCGATGATATATGTCTAACCTCAGTCCTTGTTATAATCATTTAGCTCCTCAACGATAGGTGGAACAGTAAATTATGGTGAGGAGGGGAATGGGAGGGTATGCGCTCAACTTCTGAGAGTGTACACAACAGTTTTACACTTGCTAAATGAAAGCTGAATACTATAAGGGTAAATACATACTTACAATATTCACAGGCAAGCTACAATGATCGGAAGTTAGAAACAACAGAATTGCCACAAGTGTTTTGATATATTCATACGTTGATATGCTTATCTTTCTGCTTTTATTCCATTGCAAGCAATATAGTTCATATATATATATATATATATATATATATATATATATATATATATATATATATATATATATATATATATATGACCTTTATCAAATCTATGCCTATTATTTTCAATGTTGAAAGTCATGCGACCGGGATCACTTAGACATCACTGGTACGTAAAGATAATTTATGTTTCCATTAAACTTTTCGTTCCTCATATCACATTCATACCTTGTTATCTGTGACTCTGAAGGTCAGGAGTCAAATTCACTGGGTCTTAAATGTATGAGTCGACGTGACCTTGCATGGCTTTGGGCCCCGATCAAGGGCAGGTCAGCCAGAGTTGGTGTTTACAGTACGAGTTAGCTGTTTTGAGACGAAGTACATATACTGCAAAGACAACCACTTTGCATATATATATATATATATATATATATATATATATATATATATATATATATATATATATATATATATATACATACAGAGAGAGAGATTCTTTTAGGATTACTTCTGGATTTTATTCTTACGTCTTGCTGGGAGTTCTAAGCCAGCCTTCGCCAGTCGTTCTTTCATATTTCCCCCGCCATTTGTTTGTTTCTAAAGTATTTGTTTAGGACGGTAGAGAACAGGAGGGAGTGGGTTTGGGTTGGAGGGGGAGGTAGTTCCTCGGTGTTGTAAAGAGTGTCCAAACTTTTAAGACAGCTGTTGGACGGGAAGGAGCCAAATATTGTTCTCTTTAATTGGCGATGCAAAAGACAATGGCAGGAGCTGGAGTGGAGCTTCTGAAGAAGAACGAGAGGTATTGACATCTTGAGTGTGGCTCATTATGGAGAAAGTTTCTTTTCTTGGTAGCCTCCTCCTCCTCCTCCTCCTGCCAAAGTCGAGTTGCCTTAGAGGTGAACTGAGAGTCTTTCGTTGATTTCCAAGAGAGAGAGAGAGAGAGAGAGAGAGAGAGAGAGAGAGAGAGAGAGAGAGTTAGCTTCCTACGAGACTTACGACGAGACTTTGCCTCATGGGTATGGCTAGCGGTGTTGTGTTCTCACTTAGAGAATATTTCTCCTCTTATGATTCATCCAGAAAATATTTCAGTGAATATCTCTCCCCTCAAGATTCACCCGGTGAATATTTCTCTCTTCCTTCATGGTGATTCACAGGAATCTCGATCTTTCTTTTACTGGTAAATTTCACTGAGCAATTGCTCCAGTCTTACTGTTCATCCCCTCTGGATGATATCAATCTCAGCTGATGGTTTCTTCAATATATCAATAGTTTTTTTTAACAACACTTGGAGAAGAATTTGTTGACATTTCCTGGATAAGTATTGCCACACTTGCGTCACATCTTTGGCAGCGAGAGGCACTATAGATCTAGACTTGATTTTTCCTTCATTTCACTTAGAATTTTACCTTCAACTGAGCGAATACCAAGTGGAGTCTTCCGGGATATCATATCCTCACAGCCCAGGCTCGGCCCCGGCTGCTGGGTTGGTTCGTTTGGTCGACCAAGCTGTTGGAAGCAGCGACCCGTAGGTCAGTGTCGCTTCCACAAACTGGTCGATATGGTAGACTGTGCAAATACGTGTCTGGGGCAATCTTGAACATCTCCACTGTGGATCCAATGGTGTTCCTGATGACTGCAGGCGAGGTTAGCATTAATTAGGATAGTAATTATGATTCTAATAACTACGGGGTGCATAGTGTGTGCCTCATCCAATCAGCAACAAGCTGAGTGTTTTCTAATCATGCTGTCTTAGTTTGCTAGGGATTTTAGGGCGCCACCTACGTCCTAATCTGTCATCCTTGTTGTATACATCGAGGGAATGATATCATACCTGCTACATGTCATACTTTGGTATCTGGTAATGTATCATAATCCCAGATAGATATATTGTAACATGATTATCATGCTATCATCCTCTACGATGCAGAGTCACTATTCTGTCAGTCTTCACCGGTTATCATTCTTTCCAATATAGATTCATCAGGTTATCATCCTGTGATGTACAGTCATCATACCGTAGCTCTACAGACCATACGAGTTCGTCATGCTATCATTCTATACACTGTAGATTTAGCATGCTATCATTCTATGAGCAACCGTGTCTGTACCCCGCCCTATTTTCATAAGTCGATCTTCCTTTGCCCATCTCATGTAAAGACACAGCAGTTCGCCAACACTTTTAAAGTCCCTGTGTCACATATGGATGCTATTTGTATCTCGGTTATAGGGTGTAGTCAGTCTGTTAACTGGCCAGCCAAGCGGGCACACTCGGACATGTTAACAGACTCGGAGTCATGCAATGTGTCGCTTGAAATAAGAGCGAATGAGGGACGCTAGTTCAACTGGAGTCTCAGAGGATGCCGAAGGAGTATGAGACCTTCTTCATTATCAGCACCTTAGTCTCTTGGGTAACGTTGCCTCCTACAGCTTACCCGATGTCGTCCATTACCCCAGAGATGATCGGCACTCCATCTATAGATACAAACGAACACCTAAAGAGCAAGATTATCCTACTGCTTCGTCCGTCTGCCTCATGTCCAAAGCTTCCCTGGTCAGTACCCCTCTCTACCGACCCTCATCTCTGTAACCCCTCACCAAGCCAGACGTGGTTCCAGCTCGACCATCAGGACTTTAGAAGGATTTCGCGGCGAGCCGGGGTGGAGCAGAGACTGAGCCTTTGTTAATACGGCCTAAAAACTGGATTTTAGGATGGGCGCCGTGCGGAATACCCCGTCATTTGTTTCGTGTAAGCCAAAAGCTCGGGAGAGTCGATGTGGCCCTCGTTCTCACGTCATCTGAAACCATACATCTCGCCTCTCAAGTCCAGTGACCTTTCAGGAAGTCTGTCCTCCAGTCATCATTACGTCAGGATCAAGTACGTAATACGCCAGATTTTCTTATTCCACTTCCAGAAGCGATCATTAGAAAGAGGCCATCATCAGTCTGATCGGTGAGGTATCCAAGGGGAAATAGCTCTGGAAGTTATGTTTCTCCTAAGCTGTTTCCAGAACAGTTTTCTTCAAGTCTTTTACGACACAATGTCGACTGGAAGGAACTCTTGATGCGAGAGAATGTACATCCCCTCTTGCGATCATACGAGTCTACATTCGATGTGGTTATCCTCGCTCAATACAAAGGACTGCAAACAGCAACATACTCTTGGATCCTTCAAAGTCTGTTTGCGAGATGAAAAAGAACAATGTCCAGGGTTTATGAACGTCTATCAATGCTCCAGTCTTTGCCATAGACGTTCCTGGTTTTCATAATCTTATTCTTTACAAAGTGAATTAAACTACACAGTAACCAATTTGCTTGTAGAAATCTATATAAAAACGCTCGTATGTCCTGGAGAAGAGGGAGGGAGTATAAAACTGTTCCTGAAACACAATGTTGGGATTGTTACGGTCCATTTTACCTCAGCAAGTACATTGAAATGTACCCCTATGTTGCGGATATAAAGAGGATGTTCCCTACCCAACTAGACCTGTGAATGATATCCTTTGGAGATCCATCTTAATCTGAGCAGAAGGCATTCCTACTGAAACTTGCGATATTTATCAAAAGCTAGAAAAAAATAAGAGTAAAACTGTCGACATTCTGTGACGCAAGACGATATATCATAATCAGAAGCCAAGGATTTAGTCCCTGTTTAGAACAAGAGAACTGTTCGACATGCATAATGTTCTCCGAGGGAAGGGGAGTACGATAGGAAGAGAAATGGAGTCCATGTCAAGACAATGAGGGAAGAAAATGGAGTCTGTGTTACGATAACTGAAAAGATTCTTTTTTTTTTCTTTTTGCTTTGAAACAAAGAGAAAAATGGATTCAGCCTTGAGACAAAGAAGAGGGAGTGGATAGTCTCCAATGACGCCAAAAGCATTTCTTGAGCCACTAAAGTAGACACAAAGAAGTAACATTGATCTGCATAAGCAGCATAAACAAAGAGCATCGAATCCCCTTAAAGATCAAGTAATTCTTTGCCAATATCTTCTCTGATCTTTTCGTTTATCCAAAAGTTTTCTCTACTTGTATCTACGAGCCCTTAGGTCTAACCAGACATCGTTAGCAGGAACACTGATGACACCATCGTCGACTTGAGGGAGATAGTCGCACTAACGAACAAATGAAGATCATCCTCTAAATGGAGGTTTGTTAGGGAAGTCGGTTTAGATTTCTACCGCAGAACTGGCTGGATTCCCTCTAATCTGATGCTCCTCGAAAGCCAACCCACCTGCTGTTACAGGATCCCCGTTAGCGGTGGAAGTTCAGGTAGAGTGTCGAACTCCTTTCTTCAAAATCGAGTCGCTCTTAATGACAAGATCTTCAAACTTTGGTAGAGTTTTGACATCTTCATTGTTATTGTTGTTTTTTGCTGTTCTTGCGCCAGTCTCAGTTTCAGCTTTTGAAGACTATGGTAGAAAACTTAAGAGGGTCCTTGACTTGATATGGGAAGTGATAATTCCCCTTAGTAATCTGGACAACAGGGTAAGTAGTAGGTTGTGGACAGAAGCCACCCAAGGGAACTACTACCCTTCTGACTTGCTGAAGCGACGCCTGGAACCATCTTACACCCTCCGTGTCACGAATCCTACCAGTACTTCTCGTCTCACTTTTTAAAATAAGTCTATCGTGCTAGACTTAGAATCCTTGTTTTATATTCATCGAACTACTCCTCTTATTCCTACCCTAATATCCTAATTTTTTCCCCTTCCCATTCCTCAGACTATTTTTTTTTTTTTTTTGTCCCATTTCTTTTTTTGTCTTTTCTTTCCATTCAAGTCCCGTTCTTTTTCAAAAGGCTCTCCACCCGTGAGGAGAGCCCCTGTCACCAGAAATGGGGTTAGAATCTTTCTCTCTTAGACAAATACGTTTTGCCCAAAAGGACTCTGATCATCCTGCCTATCTTTCCGGAAGGTTCAACGAGATGGTCCTACTAAGTTGTAGCCCGTCAGGGGACCAGGCTTGGTTTATGGGTCCGTGTCATCATCTCTGGAAAGTGGCTTGAGAGAGAGAGAGAGAGAGAGAGAGAGAGAGAGAGAGAGCGAGCCAGCAGTGTGTTGGTGGCCTCTGAGACACCTTGTGAGCTCTCTCTCTCTCTCTCTCTCTCTCTCTCTCTCTCTCTCTCTCTCTCTCTCTCTCTCTCAACTCCGGGAAGTGACGCTACTGTCTCTAAACTGAGAGGTGGTGCTGTTGTCTCTTAACTGGGAATTAATACTACTAATCTCCCTCAACCATCTCCCAAAGTTGCATGATTAGGACACAAGCAATGTCCGAGATATATATACATATATATATATATATATATATATATATATATATATATATATATATATATACATATATATATATATATATATATATATATATATATATATATATAGAGAGAGAGAGAGAGAGAGAGAGAGAGAGAGAGAGAGAGAGAGGTCTGTTTCCATTTTCCTAAGTTGCTCTGCTGGGAGCAGGGTTATCTCTTTGAGCTCGTGCGGTTCATCAACTTCCCCAGGTTGACTTGTGTCAGGGGGGCGATAGGCGAAGTCTCGGAAAAAGAGAGAGAGAGAGAGAGAGAGAGAGAGAGAGAGAGAGAGAGAGAGAGAGAGACAGACAGACAGACATATATATATATATATATATATATATATATATATATATATATATGTGGAAGGTATTAAGAATATATGGTGTGGGAGGAAAGTTGTTAGAAGCAGTGAAAAGTTTTTATCGAGGATGTAAGGCATGTGTACGTGTAGGAAGAGAGGAAAGTGATTGGTTCTCAGTGAATGTAGGTTTGCGGCAGGGGTGTGTGATGTCTCCATGGTTGTTTAATTTGTTTATGGATGGGGTTGTTAGGGAGGTAAATGCAAGAGTCCTGGAAAGAGGGGCAAGTATGAAGTCTGTTGGGGATGAGAGAGCTTGGGAAGTGAGTCAGTTGTTGTTCGCTGATGATACAGCGCTGGTGGCTGATTCATGTGAGAAACTGCAGAAGCTGGTGACTGAGTTTGGTAAAGTGTGTGGAAGAAGAAAGTTAAGAGTAAATGTGAATAAGAGCAAGGTTATTAGGTACAGTAGGGGTGAGGGTCAAGTCAATTGGGAGGTGAGTTTGAATGGAGAAAAACTGGAGGAAGTGAAGTGTTTTAGATATCTGGGAGTGGATCTGTCAGCGGATGGAACCATGGAAGCGGAAGTGGATCATAGGGTGGGGGAGGGGGCGAAAATTTTGGGAGCCTTGAAAAATGTGTGGAAGTCGAGAACATTATCTCGGAAAGCAAAAATGGGTATGTTTGAAGGAATAGTGGTTCCAACAATGTTGTATGGTTGCGAGGCGTGGGCTATGGATAGAGATGTGCGCAGGAGGATGGATGTGCTGGAAATGAGATGTTTGAGGACAATGTGTGGTGTGAGGTGGTTTGATCGAGTAAGTAACGTAAGGGTAAGAGAGATGTGTGGAAATAAAAAGAGCGTGGTTGAGAGAGCAGAAGAGGGTGTTTTGAAATGGTTTGGGCACATGGAGAGAATGAGTGAGGAAAGATTGACCAAGAGGATATATGTGTCGGAGGTGGAGGGAACGAGGAGAAGAGGGAGACCAAATTGGAGGTGGAAAGATGGAGTGAAAAAGATTTTGTGTGATCGGGGCCTGAACATGCAGGAGGGTGAAAGGAGGGCAAGGAATAGAGTGAATTGGAGCGATGTGGTATACAGGGGTTGACGTGCTGTCAGTGGATTGAATCAAGGCATGTGAAGCGTCTAGGGTAAACCATGGAAGGCTGTGTAGGTATGTATATTTGCGTGTGTGGACGTATGTACATGTGTATGGGGGGGGGGGGGGGGGTTGGGCCATTTCTTTCGTCTGTTTCCTTGCGCTACCTCGCAAACGCGGGAGACAGCGACAAAGTATGAAAAAAAAAAAAAATATATATATCTGATATGACGACGTCTGTCATATCCAGTATGAGCAACATGTTAAGTCTTCCAACCATGCTTTATTTATGTAAACAAAGGCTTTTGTAAAGTTTATTTGCGTATTCAGAACCTTTACTTAGCCTACGAACATTAATCTTTGGACTACGCCTTCGTGGTAAACACCCCAAGAGTTTCTCGTGAAAGAAAATCTTGATACCCTCTGATGCTAAGGAAAACTTTCTACTTCTCTGGATTACATCTACCGTTGATGCACAGGAACTAAAAGGCCAGAATCCCTTCGACTTTCCCGCAATATGGCGAAGGGGTATTATTATCAGAGCTTTTCCTGCGACCCATTCAGTAATTCCTTAATCCAAGCAGACACTACATGTGTAGCTATCACTTCTCAATCTCTTCTTTACATAGTTGACGCAGAACCTTCGAACGTAAGAGAAGGCTCTGTTATATAAATACTAGTGGAAATTAAAGAGGCTCTTTTTCCACCCTCTGTCCTTATTGAGGCGTACTGAACCGGGAACAGGTAGGCTAGCTTCCACCTGGTGACAGAAAAGCGAAGCTGAGAGGCATAAGAGGCATTGCGTACTCGAGGGATCCCAATTACGCCGTCAGTACGCGTCTAAGTTGCTACACTGGAGTGACTGTTGTGTTATTTATCAAGAGTCTCATAATCACTTCTTTACGAATTCCCATTTTTCTTTGAGGCGATCAAATCTCAAGCAGACGGACACTCAAAAGAATCAAGTAGCTTAAACAGTTATCCGATCGAGTCTCTTGCTCGCGAAGACTCAAGCGTTGAAGGTGAACTTTGCATTGGCTTACGGAATATCTTGATGACGTAGTCTGTGCTAAAGAAGCACATCTTGAGGAAAAGGTCTTCACAATAAAGGATCGAACGTAGGCCCATGAACAGCCAAAGTCGAGTTTCGAAAACAAACGCTGTCATTTGTTTTTTTTCGATTCTTTGCTGGAAGTGAAATATACATTTGAAACTTCCTCAGCTGGACCAATAGGGAGAACCTGTCCGGTTCATATGCTACATCGTTTTTAAAGTAATTACCTGTCTCCCCTCCCTCCATTTTTGCGCCACTGGTACACCATCTACTAGACCCCCTGACAATAGAATTCGCAGAACCTCTTGAAAGGAAATCCGACTGTGGAATTGCTTTTCCTAAATAGAATTATATTTTTCCTTAGACCTGTATTATTACCACACTTGTATCCCTTCATGGCGTCCACTCTCCTCATTGATTTCGCTGTTAAATCTTCATCATCCACACACTCATGGTCAAGCTGGGATAGAACAAATTGGAGGGATGTGGTATATGGGGAATGACGCTCAAAATGGCGTGTAATAGGGCATGTGTTATAATCATTGTTCTCAGTGAAGGTGTCCTGTCTAGCGTTCTTTATTTCTATGTAAAAGTCACAAAGAATATATTCAGACTATGCTGACGTCTCCAACCTCTATGACACCAGGGTTCTCAGCGACGTGCTGGTACAGAAAATGCATCCGAACACACGTTCTAAATACCTATATCTCTTTTTTTCATATAGAGTCACATTGTTCCAGGCACGTTACCTTGTAGCTTACTATCCAGTCTTCGAGTGCTAACTGTCCCACTGCCTTTATCATTTTCACCGAACTTACTGTTCCGTTTGGCCACTCTTTATCATTCCGGCGAGTTCGATATCAAAAACAATCTGGTCTTCACATATTTTCCTCGTCCTCAATCGTCGTCTGAAGGATATTTGTCCACCATTTGTTCCTGACACTGTAAAACGTCCCATACTAAATAGGCCAAACCTACTCCTCCTTTATCTTCCTTCCTTGCCACAGTGTCTCTTTCAGCCCTGAAAGATTAACTTGCAGTAGGCTGGAGTCCATTCTCTTTGGAGATTCCTCCGTCTCAGTAGATGCAGTATCTGGTTTCCCCATGTACTGCCTCTACCCTCCAGGTGTCTCTTCCATTTACTACGAGCTAACTTAACCTATCCTTTTGCTGTATGACTCTCCTGTCCTTCCTGTGGTACCGTTTTTTGGGTGACCTGAAGTCTGGCGTCTCCAGATTCTCTCTAAGCAAACTGCCTTCTGGATTTCATTTTCTGTTTCTTTCCTCGCAGGGATGTCTTTTGTAATGAACGTTCCATCAAATTCGTTGTGATCAGTAAGGTTTATCTAGGTACTCAAGCATCACTTGGATTTCTATTCGTCATTCTTAACGTAACCTTCAGAGGGTCTTCATCTTTTGTTACAATTCTATTTTCTTGAGAGTTTTAATTGCTCATACTTGAAGACTAGTGCCTCCCTTGTCTATTACCCTCCCTCATCCCAATTCCCTCTTGTGTTGACACTTTCCTCATTGACTGAATGTCTTCATGGAGTCCGCATGATTACGAACACCCTTTTATGACCATATGATCCGTCCACAGCTATAAAGGAAGTCTTCCGTGACCTCAAACACCCCCCTTCGCCATACGCCACTTCCTCTACTTGTATATTACGTACACAAAGTATCTTTACAAATTCAAACCATAATGAAAAAAGAAATGGAATTGAATACAAATATGCAGTTTCCTTCATGTGCAAGAATAACTTTCAGATTCTAAATTCAATTTAGAAACTTAATATTACCTCGACAGTTAAAGTGCAACAAAGGCCGAAAATATAGAAGTATGCTGACCATTTCAATACAACTTTGATAGACGTTCTTTCACATAAAACATGAAACTGTAACAACTTTGATAAGATTTCCAAAGCTTCGATTTCAGAAGTAGAAGAAAATGGAAAGGAGCTGGAGTTCAAGGACCGAGTCAGGGAAAGCAAGAAAGAGAGAAGATTAAGGAGTGACTTGATCATAACAATCGAGTTTCTCAACCAATCTCATCAAGTTGATAGCCAACAGTTCTTCGAAAGGTTCAGACCCAGAGCAAACAAGAGGCCATGCAGGAATGCAAGAAAGACTCTGATTATTTACCGTATACGAAGGTCTAAGAACAACGGTAGAGAACGTTCAAGAGTGTAGAAGAAATATGTGTAATTTACATACACCTACACACACACACACACACACACACATGGCAGTCATCAGTGATCAAACAGTCATGAGTGCTTGAGGCTGGCCCACTATCTCTGTGTATCTCTCATTGGCACCCTTCATGGCAACGTCTCCCTGTCTCATGCAGTAATTAGTTTATCGTCTCTCCCTCTCCCTCCCTCTGTCTCTCTCCCTTTCCTACCACCCTCTCCCCTCCTTCCTGTAAAGGAAATCCATATTACACCATCTGGCAAACAAGAACCTCAGTCGGCCAATGTCACTGACGCGATCTAATGATGAAATGTTTCAGCAATGCATGCGGGGTGGAGAGTCTCTCTCTCTCTCTCTCTCTCTCTCTCTCTCTCTCTCTCTCTCTCTCTCTCTCTCTCTCTCTCTCTCTCTCATAACACGACGATGGAACGCCCGAATAAACACCATGTGGTTGGAGACCTTGAACCTTTCTTTCTTTCTCTCTACAATTCATTCTTTTTTTTATAAGGTTTCCCGTACATACATATATCCAGAGACAGGAACTTGCATATGGTCTTCTTTTCCTAAATTTCCGTAGACATATTCATGTATCACCAGAACCACTTGGTTGTGCAGAATATGTATGAAAATTACCCTCAAGTGGCGTGGGATTCCCAGTAAATTTACCAAACTCATACATATTGCAGATGTTAGTCTTGTTCTCTGTATATATATTTTTCAAGTTTCTTTAAAGAACTATTTCAGTTTTTGCTCTAAATGTATTATTTAGTAGGGAAAATAATTACATGTCTCTCAAACACTAGAGAAAGCCACGACCCGACTTAGAAAAGGGCTAATAAATCGTTTTTAAAAGCATTATTTTCCTTTCTTATTAATACAGACGTAAGCAATACTGGGCCAGCTGTATATTTATTTCCCTTGAGGTCGGTCTGCGAGACCCAGGCCTCCTTTTGTTATATATATATATATATATATATATATATATATATATATATATATATATATATATATATATATATATAGCCGTATCATACCTTCACCCTCATCATCGCCAAGTCGTCACCATCACTACATTCCCACCATCACCACCACCATCACCCTCACCCACCATCATCTCCCCCCACCTTCCCCCACACACACACTCTCACACACACACACGCCGCATTTCATCACCACAAACCATCACCATCACGCCCTCGATGTGTCCCATCACCATCACGCCCTCGATGTGTCCCATCACCATCACGCCCTCGATGTGTCCCATCACCATCGCCAACACCATAAGCTTCGGACGGTTTGGCGGCGTCACTTCCTCCCGGAGGCCAAGAGGACGTCTCCCTCCTTCAGGAGAGCTGAAGGCCCACTTAAGAATAACCCTCTAAAGTTGCCCATGGGAGGCATATATATATATATATATATATATATATATATATATATATATATATATATATATATATATATATATATATATATATGGGGCTACTGGGAGACCCGGTAGAAGGAGGGAGACATTGCCCGATATCCTTAGGAGGTTATTTGATGATGGGCATGTTGTTGAGAGAGAGAGAGAGAGAGGCAGAAAATACAGTAAAGATTGAGAGGCAATCTATGAAACACAGACATGATCAAAAGGAAATTGAGACCCTAACAACACACCAGCAATCTAACTGACAGATAAGAGACTAACAGACAGATAAGACAGCAACCCACACCACGATGTCTGAACCTCAGTCATCTATAACGCAGACATGGAAGGAACCCTCATACCCCATCATGTCTTCAACCCACGCCTCCCTCAACCCCAACATAGACAAACCAGACAGCAGCCACACCAGCTCTCTCTCTCTCTCTCTCTCTCTCTCTCTCTCTCTCTCTCTCTCTCTCTCTCTCTCTCTCTCTCTCTCTTTCCTCCCATAAAATCAACTACCTACAACCGGCCATATCAAATTCCGAAAACAAAACAAAAATGATCTAACCTATCCCTAACACCTTTGCTAAAAATCCATACTATGCTGGGGGGGGGCCGTCACTGAGCGTCACCACGTGACGTGCTGACACCCCGTCACATCCAGGCTCTGATAGAAGCCCCATAGCTCTGACGTCTCCGCTGGGCGAGAGGCCAAAAGCTAATAAATCCAGGCCGAGGGGAAAAGGAATTTACAAAGCCACACACGTCTCCCGCCAGAGTGTAAGACAGCGATGAAGATTATTAGCGAACACGTCTTGGCCAGACGGTGCTATGGCGGACCACTGGGTCCTTCGGTGTGATTAATCCCGTCCTGAAGTAGAGTGATTTACGGACGTAGGATCTAAGGACGAAGGAGAGGAAGGATATGGGTGGAGAGGGAGAGATGGATTCTATGGTCCCTTCAGGGTAATAATCGTCGTCTCAAGATATGATGGTGAAATACGAGTGACGTCAAGAATGTTTATCTATTTACAGTTTAAACGTTTGTAAGAATAGATAGATCACATCTCATCAACGCCTCTCTCTCTCTCTCTCTCTCATGAAGCAGACGTAATGGAGTCTTTATTTACAGATAAAATTATCTTTTTTTTTTTTTAGAAAAAAAAAGTGTTCTTATAGAATGAATCGCGAAGTTTGAATTTCTTATCGAAATGAACGCAAACTCTAGCTGTCATTCCCAGTTTATATACATAACTTTTATGTAGAAATTGATAAGTTTCTGAGCTCTCGTTCTAAATCGCGGAAATCTTGATTTCCGAAACCAACAAGGTTGGTTATATATGTATATATATATATATATATATATATATATATATATATATATATATATATATATACATATACATATATATATATATATATATATATATATATATATATATATGAAAACATTTGGAATTGAAATGAAAGATTTGAAGATAGTGTAAGATGCGGAAAATTCTAATTACATTGCAGTAACATATGGAGAAAACCAAAAATATTCAGATTAATTCCTAAAGCGAAAAATACTAGGGAATGAAATATACGAGATTTGAAAACGAAAAAAGAAAACTGATTTGCATAGGGAAAATCAAAAGCATATGAAGTTAACATCCGGCATATTTCAAAATATCAAAGATTAATTTGTGGGAAATAAGAAAATTTCAGAATTAGTGAGTTGGGGTGGGAGTGAAGAGTTCAAAATATTTGGGATTGGGATTGATAGAACGGAAATCAAACTGTTAAAGTTAACATGTGTAGAATATTCAACATCTGGGTCAACAGTGGGAAAAGGCAATATATGGTAATGCTAAATGAATATTTTAACATGAATGTTATTCTTGTCGGTGAAATTTTTCACCTCAGAGTAAATCATAACATTTACAGTATATATATATATATATATATATATATATATATATATATATATATATATATATAATATATATATATATATATATATATATATATTGAACAATTCACATGATGGTAGTAATTAGATAGAAGAATAGAGAAATCATGTTCTTATAAATAGAAATTCAATAAGTTCAATTGTACGTAAGACTGGAAACACTGTTCGTACTTAAAACCATAACCTTTACATAGAGTTTACTTTGATTTAAGGGAATCCGAAGCAGTACAGGATGTGGTGGCTAGGGTGATGATGGGGAGGTTCAAGATTGCACTTCTAAAGGCTACAGTGTGTGGCAATGCGTGTATAGACAATGGAGAGAGAGGTACAGGATGGTGGAATGAAGATTTAAAGGAAGTTGGTGAAGGAGAAAGAGAGTTCCGGAAGGAGAGACATTGAATCAGTCGGGAAATACCAGAGGGGAATCGGTGCAGAATACTAAATCCAGAATGGAAGGGTCAAAGGAATAGATTTAGACTTTAAAAGTACACGAGTCAAGTTTAGGGTCTGCAGGGAGAGACATCGGTACCTTCCATAGAGCACCGATTGACTAGATTTTGCCAAGAGACAGGGTTAATGCAGGGTCCTCACCACACACCTCTGGCTTTTCCATCCTTTAGAAAAAGCATTAATTCCCTTCTTACCTCCTCCTTCGATTATTGCCATCATATCACATATAGTCATCGCTGTTTCTCTCTACCTCTTGCTCTACTGTTGTTTCAAACAAATCTTTTTTCGCTCCTCATCTGTAATCTTTTCCTCCGAACATATCTCATCATCACACAATCCAAATCCTTTGCTCCAATCATTCTTTCAAATTTCTCCAATACACTTGCGCTCCTTATGCCTCACCTTCCTCAAATTTCTGTTTCCCTCTGCTATTTTGGGAGTCGTTGGGAGTCTACCTCTGGGGAGTTGGGTCTCCCTGTGTCCCCATTTTTTCGTAAACCTCCCTGGAGTTTGGGATGGTGGGGAGAGGAAGAGCACCCCCATCTCTGCAACTCTTCCCCCAGAAAAGGTGCATGTAGCCATCCCACGTCAAGGAAAAGGAAAAAAAAAAAGAGCTTTTTTTTATGAAACTAAACCGACTATGAAACACGGGTATACATTCCACCCAGGTTAGACATGTTGAGCTGTTCTCAACACTTCCATAAATATGACACAAAACTTTTCCCCCTTTCCCTCCCTCCGTCTCTCTCGCTCTCCTACCCTCACCCCTCCATGACTCGCACACAAACACACAAAAAAAGACTAAACAAACATACACCAAATAAAAGAGTCCCTCGGTGTTAAGAAAAGACGACTCAGGGAGAAAAAAAATGGAAGAAAAGAACGACCCCTCACGACCTTGTTACAAGAGGAACACAAAAGCCTCGGGAAGTAGCCGGAGTCTTGACCCATTAGCCTGGACGCTGCTCCTTAGACCGTTGTCACTACGGGTGCTGGAAGCTCCTACGGGCATTCTCTGTTGTCACTGGTGGTGTTGTTGGCTATGTTTGGCGGTGGTGGCAGTGCTGGTGGCCGAGTGGGTGGTGATGTACTTAGCTATGTTACTGGCGGTCCTGGTGTTGGCTGTCTGTGTTGGTGGTGTTGAGTGTGTTGATGGCTATGTCCTCGTGTTGGCTGTGTTGGTGGAGTTGGCTATGTTGGTGGTGATGGTCTGGTGTTGGCTGTGTTGGTGGGGATGTCCTGCTGTTGGCTGTGTTGTTGGTGATGGCCTGGGGTTGGCTACGTTGCTGGTGATGGCCTGGGGTTGGCTACGTTGCTGGTGATGGCCTGGGGTTGGTTGTGTTGGTAGTGATGGCCTGGTGATGGCCTGCTGTTGGCTGTGTTGGTGGTGATGGCCTGGTGTTGGCTGTGTTGGTGGGGATGTCGTGCTGTTGGCTGTGTTGGTGGGGATGTCGTGCTGTTGGCTGTGTTGGTGGGGATGTCGTGCTGTTGGCTGTGTTGGTGGGGATGTCGTGCTGTTGGCTGTGTTGGTGGGGATGTCGTGCTGTTGGCTGTGTTGGTGGGGATGTCCTGCTGTTGGCTGTGTTGGTGGTGGGATTGGCTATGTTGTCGGTGAAGGCGATCCAGTTCTATCAGTAGTGTGGATGTCACATTGTAGAACAGCCCAGGTAACTGGATGAGAGTTTCACTGCACGTGGAACAGAACGGGTCAGCAGACGAGACAGTGTACGACAATGCGGAACAGACTAGAGGTCACTGAACGAAAGAAAGCCTCGGTGTAGAACAGACCAGCACACTATACTGTCATGATGATCACAGAAACGAAGCAGATTACATAAACCTCTCCCTTATAGACCACAGAGATTGGACGTTATATGTAATCTTTGATAACGAGAGAAGATGGCGTTCTAACAGTCATTACGCCCACAAACAATAGCACAAACAAAGCAGCAATGGACTTTAGTGCCCCTTGTATCTACAAACAAGAGAAGAGAGCTCTCTACCACTCGCTACATCCTCAAACATTAGGTACAAACAACTCAAGCATTTACTCTACCATTCCTTACACCCACAAACAATAGCGACAAACAAGAGAACAGAGTGCTCTAGCACCCACGACAGCCACAAACAATAGCGACAAACAAGAGAACAGAGTGCTCTAGCACCCACGACAGCCACAAACAAAAGAGACAAACAAGAGAACAGAGTGCTGTAGCACCCACGACAGCCACAAACAAAAGAGACAAACAAGAGAACAGAGTGATCCAGCACCCACGACAGCCACAAACAAAAGAGACAAACAAGAGAACAGAGTGATCTAGCACCCACGACAGCCACAAACAAAAGAGACAAACAAGAGGACAGAGTGCTCTAGCACTTCCAACAACTGAAAACAACAGTCACAAACAATAGCCGAGAATGAAAGTCCCTACCAGATACAGAAACACCTCCTAACGCCAACGTATCCCCCGTAGCTTGTGGTGGAGGGTTAGAGGAGTTATAAAGAAAACGAGATAGACCAGAGAATCCAAAAGACGATCTACATATATCATTTTCGTGCGTGTCTGGACGTGCGTCCGTGACTTGTCAAGGGTTTCCACCTCCCCTTGTACGACCAGAAGCAGTCTTCCCGTCACTGTGTCCAGCTACATAGTGCTGAGCGAGCACTGAAGTTCCTGGTGGCTGACTGGCCGTTTGGCTGGCTGATATTTCAACACCCTCCCTTCCCCAGGTGGCGTAGTGGTCAGCGTTCTTAGCCTACGAATTCCATGGGCCCTTTTTCGAGTCCCAGACCACAACACCCACATGTCCAGAGAGAGAGAGAGAGAGAGAGAGAGAGAGAGAGGGAGAGAGAGAAAGGGAGAGAGAGACAGCCACACGAGTACAATCAAACTCTCCCCCTCCTCCCCAAGCAATGCATAGATGCATTAGTACACACTACACCAGCTGCTTACAGTTCACACACACACACACACACACACACACACACACACACACATCCATCACTCAGAACGAAACCACTTGCTTGACCTCTTCGTCAACTTCGAAACCACATCAGCTTGGTCGTACGTTCAGTGTTCGAGTCGTGGGAATAAAGAAAGGCTCATCCAAACTCTGTTCTCAGTGGGGTCATCTCAAGGACATAGGTAGACATGAGAAGGGAGGGGAGGGCGTCCAGGAAATTACTATTCACCAAAAGTCTCTGAGGCTGATCAGAGCGCACTGTGCGAGTAAGCCAAGGGAGTTCGTCTTCACGGTTGTGATGATCAGTTGTGAGTAATCTAAGAAGCTCCAGATGACTAAGAAGATTACATAGATTAATCCGAAAGGGAATCTTGCGATTCCATTTTTCTCTTCCGAGGATTTTGGCCCAGTGGATTCCTTGGAGGAGAGAGAGAGAGAGAGAGAGAGAGAGAGAGAGAGAGAGAGAGAGAGAGAGAGAGAGAGAGAGAGAGAGAATATGTAGAGGCTTATGGTAGTTTAGCTAAGAGATGACCTAACTCTATGCATCTAAGAGAAACTTAGGTTAACAAATTCACGAGACGAATTAACAGGACAGATGCGTTCGACTTTCCATACATAGCATTTAGTGTAACTCTCTCTCTCTCTCTCTCTCTCTCTCTCTCTCTCTCTCTCTCTCTCTCTCTCTCTCTCTCTCTCACACACACACACACACACACACACACAAATATTTGACAATATGCAGTAAATACAATTAGTTCTTCGTAACCATAGATTTTCCTCTGCTGCCTACCACGCACTAACTTTATCTTTTGGCAAAACCTCATCGTTCGTCAGTAGTCGTAAGTAAGTAAGTAAGTAAGCTCTCTCATAGATACATCTATGTACATACATCAAAAGGTGAGGACTTACAGTGGCGCCTTAGCAGATATGAATCCCAGGATTTAGACTTGAAGTGGATGCAGACTCACCTGCAAAATGAAAAAAAAAAGAACGTTATGTTTTATCTTTCGTCATAGTCGATTAATTATCTAGTATCTATCTACACACACACACACACACACACACACACACACACGGAATAGAACACTCAAAATTATTAGATATTTATTCACAACTTGATATATTGCAGGAACCTGAGCCTTGAGGCAAGATCAGATTTTGATTATAATTTGCCATCGCTTGCCATGATTATCCTCATGCAATGTTTACATTCAAATCCTCCAAATTTTCATGCAATGTGAATTTGTAAATATCCTAATGTTTATGCAATGTTTATGTAATGCTTATGTAATGTTTATGTAATGCTTATTTGTAAAATATTCCCTAATGTTTATACAGGTGTTGCGTCCAGTGCCCTCCCCCCCCCCTTTTTTTTTCCTTATTTTCTACATTCAAACAAATGGTCTGATCCAGTGTGTATTATACTGATACTGTGAATCAGCTGATGCTCTTTACTTATCAGTTGTGTACTATCTGTTTACGCCTGCATGCAAACAGTGTCTGTCCTTCAAGTGTGAGTATGCTTTTGATGTTTGTATTCTGTACCACAATTGTTTGTAGTCAGGAGAAGACAATATTATGTTTTGGCATTGTTTGCCTTCAACAGATGGTGGCACCCTGTGTTGGTATTGTTTACATCTGCAGATGCCTCTGTTCAGTATCCACATTCAACAGACTCTTATATTCATTGTTGACATTCAATAGACTGTTCATTGTTGACATTGTCTACATTCAGTAGACACCAGATGATTACCTATCTCAAGTTCTAATATGCGATTCCCCACCTTATCGGTTCTGTCGACCTTGAAGCATACATACCGTCTGTTATTCGACAACCATGCCATCCAAGTACCAATATTCGGTATGTCTTTCGATGCTCATCACTCGACGCACCTTGTTTTAATGTGGTACTCGACTATTCATTCGCCTTTTAAACCCTTTTGCTGAGCTATTTACGCCTCAGGTTCTGGTATTCGACCTTTTCAAGTTCAAATAACTCTCTCTCTCTCTCTATCTATCTATCTATCTATCTGTATCTATCTCTAAGGTCTCAATACTTGTGACCCCTCTTTCTATATAAACAAGATAATCATAATAATCGCTTCCTCTCTTTTTTTTCTCTCTCTCTCTCTTTCAACGCTTTGATGAATTAGGGGAAGAGGACTTGCTGCTCAGATTAATTAACGTCACCTCGCAAGTCGCACCCAGTGATTATGAAAACACAAAGATCTTGCAGTTCATCAATCAAAAGATAATTACTTTCTGATGCTCTCAATTTCTTATAATTCTTCTTGTTCACATACAGTTTCTCCGTAGACAAGAAACGTCTGCGCGAATATGTAATTGTGTGTGTTGGTGTATATCATATATATATATATATATATATATATATATATATATATATATATATATATATATATATATATACGTTGAATGTTTATGTGTATCATGGTAAGCTCTGCCTACTAGGTAGCTGTCGACCAATCACAAAATGATGATAAAGGATAAGCTCCACCTATTTAGACAGCACACCACCAGTCAGAAGAGAGGTTAAGACTCCGCCTACATGGCCGCGATCCACCAATTAGGAGATGAATATCAGGATAAGCTCCGCCTACTTGGGCAGTTGACTACCAATAAGAAAAAGGAATAGCGTAGTTCCCACCTGCTGGGACACTTAGCTCACAATCATCAAGTGGATCCGAATTATTTTTAATTACCTGAACAGCTTACTGCAATTTAAAAAGAGGAGGACCAGTATATAAGATCCACCCACTATAACAGTTCACCACCAATTAGATACTACGGGCGAGTATAGGCTCCACCTACTCGGACAGTTTAAAACCAATCAAACGAAGGAAGAGGGTAGACTCCGCCTACCTGTGCAATTCAACACTAGCTAACAGAGAGCAGAATACATCAAGAATCATCTCATTACATAACTTCTGAGATAAAAAGAATTACATGTGTAATAACTTAGATCTATTTTGATGTATTTTCTATATTTCTTTTTATCTATATTTCATTTCAGTGTTATTTAGCCTCATCTTTTTTCCTCATGTTCCATCCAAACAACTTTTGGGAGACATCTCATGTGATCTTCAAGGTGAGATCAATCAGTTGAAAGAAAACGAGTTAAGCTCCACCCACTCCATCCCGACGCTCCAATCAATAGCAAGAAAGCGCGGCCAACGCCCCCTGATTTAACCAATAAGAAACACAAGGGCATCCTTACACCCACGAGAGACTCGCCAATCAACGGGAAGGAATTCCCTGTCCACCAATCCCAGGGTGAATACAAATACAGGAGATAACTCCGCCCATACTTCACCTAAACACCAATCGCCGTTGAGATAAGCTCTCTCTACTACTCACCAACCGACCAATAAACATGAAGATAACAGCCACCCATTCACAGGCCCAGATATATACTTTCATGTGAACTTGAATTATAAACAGCTTTTACACTGGTCTGAAATAGAATTAACAAACTTACAGACTACCGTTTCCGAGTGGAATGTTTCTTTGAGCTAATTAGACGCTCTCTATATTCAAGGCAAAATGCTCAGCCATCCGGTAATCATGCCTGGAATTCCGAATGATTCGGTTAAGGCATCCTCACCGAGGTCATAAGGATGCAGCGCAGCTGTTTGCCCGGTGCCGAAACAGTTGGAATTCCTCGAAGAACGAAGGAGAACCTGGTCTTTATATGGTGTCACTATAAGCACAGCTCCACTGGTAGTGTCACCATCCAAACACACTTCCAGTGGAGTGTCTCCATCCACATCCAGTGGAGTGTCTCCATCCACATCCAGTGGAGTGTCTCCATCCACATCCAGTGGAGTGTCTCCATCCACATCCAGTGGAGTGTCTCCATCCACATCCAGTGGAGTGTCTCCATCCACATCCAGTGGAGTGTCTCCATCCACATCCAGTGGAGTGTCTCCATCCACATCCAGTGGAGTGTCTCCATCCACATCCAGTGGAGTGTCTCCATGCAAACACACTTCCAGTGGTAGCTTCACCATCCACATCCAATGGTAGCGTCACCATCCACATCCAGTGGTAGCGTCAACATCCATATCCAGTGGTAGCGTCACCATCCACATCCAGTGGTAGCGACAACATCCATATCCAGTGGTAGCGTCACCATCCGTATACATCCATTGGTTGCGTCAGTATCCATATACATCCATTGATTGCGTCAGTATCCATATACATCCAATTACACTGCATCATCGTCAGTATACATCTAGTGATTGCGTCACCTTATATACGTCTCAGAGAGAATGTTGCATTCTCGAGTCACCAGCTGGAGATGAATGCCAGATAATTCTGTTGTTGCCGTTGCCTGTTGTGAAAAGTGTGACGGTAAAGTGTGACGGCGAAAAGTGACGGATAATTAGGCCCCTACGTCTGTTTAGAAATATAGTTACTGATGGAAGAATATTAGCCTTGTATCGACAACACGGAATATTGCCAGAACAAAGACGCTCCACACAGCTTTATGGGAGACATAGATCCATTCTCATTAAGATCTCTAAATCCCTTGTGTAGGAAACCACGACCACCATCAGCAAGGCAGTACGACCCATGAGCAAAGTGGCACGACCCATGAGAAAAGAGGTACGACCTTTGAGCACGACAACAAGGCCAACCCACCCGTAATCCGGTACGACCCTTGAAAGCAGCAATGTTATGACCCTAGAGCACGACGGGGGCAATTCTTCGGCCTGGTAATAAGACTTAAGCACGACTACACTCTCCGCGAGTACTACTTTACGGCCCATGAGCCAGAAGGGACGACATGTGAGCACGCTAGCCCATCCCTTAGGTTTATATGACACCCTGGGCTTTGATCTCTCCCGTTAACAGTTGTATCAAACGTCTCTCACTCACACCCAAGGGTCGTGCCACTGCGCACAAGAGTCGTTCCACCGTGCTAAAGTGTCGTACTACCGTGCTCAAGGGTCGTACTGTCTTGCTAAAAAAAAGGAAAAAAGGGTTAAGTATGTTATTAACAGTCTGTAGTCATAAACAATCTTTGGACATTGCTAATCGATGCATGACTGCATATTTTCAAACTACAGGAAGATTCTGACCCTCCGGCCACCTCATCTGCTCGCTCCTGCTGACCTGATGGCTATTGACCCTTGGACTTTGCCTCACTCTGAACAGACACACAGAGCAAAAAACCCCTTAGGACACATTTCCTCACCACCTTCGCCCTTCCACCTTCGCCAACATAACCTCTCCCTGGCCACCGCCACAACCTCCGTTCCCCGTCCACCACACCCCTCCTCACCGCCACCACCATATTCTTTTCCCTGGTCAGCGTACCATCCCTCAGTACCATCACTCTCTCCCTCCCTGGTCACCACACCATGAACGGTGGAATGGCATTATTCAGCGATATAACCCCTCACCATTTTTCTTATCCATACCCCCCCCTCCCCCCCATATTACCGGCAAAACTTTCCCACTTAACACTGACATTTTCCAGAAAATTTGTCACTTCCAGTAGCCAACAACTTCCTTCCTGTCAATACAAGATTATTGGGCACTATGAATGAGGGTTCGTTCTAATGTCTCTGATAACTTCCTCTACGTGTCTACAGACAGAACAGACAAGACAGACTTAATAACATGACAGTTATAATTCCTTAACGTTAAGCAACACATGTATACATGATCCAGATTCAAAGAAACAGTTAGCGACTTCTAGTCGCAGAAGACATAACCAGGAATCAAATTGGCGTTTTATAGATTCCGATTCTATACTTCAGATGATTTCCCTTTTCAGATATAGAAAAAATAACTTTTCTACTCGGTTCTTACGTCGCGGGAGGTTCGAGTACGGCATTTTACACAACAAGTGTTTGAAAAATGAGAGAATATTCCGTAGAAAAACATACGGAGGTAAAGAAAAAGACCAGTGTCAACCTGGTGGTATTCATCCACAGTATATCTAATCTGGACATGATTGGCTCAGCAATGATACTCGGAGTTTCTATAGCTCTACGTAGGTACACACACACACACACACACACACACACCCGAGGCATCGTGTTAATCATCGTAATGTGAGACTTGATGAGTAGGCTGAGGAAACAATACTGCAGGGATTTTATATATTTATACATATATATATACATTTGTGTGTATGTTATTCTTCGCCGTTACCAGAGTTTGCAACGAGGTGATGCCAGGAACAGACGAAGAACGACCTCATTCGTTCACATCCGCTTTTTACCTGCCATGCATAATGCATCGAAACCAGAGCCCCCTCATCTACAACCAGGCCTTACTGGACCTTTCCGAGAATTCCCCTAACCACTTCATAAGCACTGGTCAGCAAAATAAACGAACGTCACCCCTTTATACCACATCACTCCAATTCACTATCTCATGAATGCTTATGCCTCACACCCTCCTGCATGTTTAAGCCCCGATATCTCAAAAGCGTGTTTCACTTCATCCTCTCACTTCCTCCTGAACTTCCCCCTTCTCCTTGTTTCCTCTATGTCCAATAAGTACACTCCTAGTTATCCTCTCCTCACTCATCCTCTCCATTGGTCCAAACCATTTCAGCGCACCTTCTTCAGCTCTCTCATACATTGTTTTCTCACTATCACACTTCTATCCTACCCACGTCTATGAACCCTCTTCACACATCTTCAAACATATTTCCAACGTATCCACCCTGCTTCTTACCAATTCCCTTTCATCTAGCGCCTACGCCTCGCATTTATAGAACACCGTCGGTACTACTATACCATCAAGTATTACCATCTTTGCCATCAGAGACAGTCACCTCCTTTTCTACATACTCCTCACTGCACCCAGGACCTGAACTCTCTCACTCACCCTATGGTCTCATCAGCCATATGCCTCGCTTCACCTCCTAAGGTTCCATTCGTTGCTATGTTCTACCAGAGTATTATGGTCCTCCACTTCCATCAAGAAGGCTTTCTCAACACTCAACACTCCAACTAAATTGTCCGTCGCAGCTTTTAAACATAGCCTTGCTTTTTTCACGTTTTTACACGCAATCTTCTCGTTTCGTAGAGTTTCTCAATCAGAAACCAGTTACTGTAAAGTCGTAATTAAATCTACCACTAACACCATATTCTCACCACCTACCTCCCTTCCCCAAGCTACCGCCATCAGCTTGCTGATCTGCTACTCGCTCCAAGATCCTCAAATTCACCTCTCTCACCTCCCCATCTATTATATATATATATATATATATATATATATATATATATATATATATATATATATATATATATAATAGCTTGCATAGTGTGGAGGGTCCACAGCGAGTGTTGATTTCCCAATATCATTACTTCATTAGCATGTTAATCTAGCAATATCCATAATAAGTAATCATAATTCACTGACAAACAACACTAACCAACCATCACTGCTTATTATCGGAACAATAATTAATAGGATTTTCCATTACCCGGCATCACGAGTTTATAGGAGATATCAATTATCCAGCAAAATTCATTAACCGGATGCATTCTCATCATCCATTTGACCGTCCGGAAATTGAGAGTCTACAAGGTATCAAAAATTTGTCTTGGGTCATTCTTTTTTTTTTTTTGGTGGTTGGGTGGATGGATAGGTCGTTTGTTAACTATCTATAGATTTGACGTTGAAGCACTGCATATTCCTATGAATAGAGAGAGATTCTCATTACTTCTCTATATCATATGCATATATACGCCCGTACGAACAGATTGATGGCAAGGGAGACCAACTGTCAGCTGGGAAATAGTAGAATAGCATTCGAGTGTATGGATAAGGAGATGTATGTAGATAAGGATATACTGAGCAAGCTTCCTACATCCTAGGTTAGGCCAGAGCAAGAAAATGCTTCTCAGATTGGGTTAGGGAGATGAATAGAACACAAAGAACTCATATAAAAGGTTTTGAAGAGGACTACAAAGATGTCAGAAGCACGACAGTTGAACACACAGAGAGAGAGAGAGAGAGAGAGAGAGAGAGAGAGAGAGAGAGAGAGAGAGAGAGAGAGAGAGAGAGAGAGAGACAGAGAGAGATTGCAGGCCGAATTTATGTCCATAATGGAAGAGAGTAGAGTAACGGATGACCTGATCACAGACTGTAAAGTCTTAAACTAAATTGATGGTGTCCATAGCGATCATCGAAAGAACAAAGTCATGACATTAAACTGAGCAAGGACAGATGAAGGAAGTACTTGTATAGCACCTGTATTAGGGGAGGGGGTGAATGAAATTAAGCTATGAAGAAGTTGTGAGTGCGGCCAGCATACAGATGTATGGAAAGTTATTTGGCAGCAAAGTTCTGTACATGAATATAAAACTCCCCCCCCCCCCTAGCAGTAGTGATTAAATATATATATATATATATATATATATATATGTTGAGTATTCCTGGTAAATTATATGGGAGGGTATTGATTGAGAGGGTGAAGGCATGTACAGAGCATCAGATTGGGGAAGAACAGTGCGGTTTCAGAAGTGGTAGAGGATGTGTGGATCAGGTGTTTGCTTTGAAGAATGTATGTGAGAAATACTTAGAAAAGCAAATGGATTTGTATGTAGCATTTATGGATCTGGAGAAGGCATATGATAGAGTTGATAGAGATGCTCTGTGGAAGGTATTAAGAATATATGGTGTGGGAGGCAAGTTGTTAGAAGCAGTGAAAAGTTTTTATCGAGGATGTAAGGCATGTGTACGTGTAGGAAGAGAGGAAAGTGATTGGTTCTCAGTGAATGTAGGTTTGCGGCAGGGGTGTGTGATGTCTCCATGGTTGTTTAATTTGTTTATGGATGGGGTTGTAAGGGAGGTAAATGCAAGAGTCCTGGAAAGAGGGGCAAGTATGAAGTCTGTTGGGGATGAGAGAGCTTGGGAAGTGAGTCAGTTGTTGTTCGCTGATGATACAGCGCTGGTGGCTGATTCATGTGAGAAACTGCAGAAGCTGGTGACTGAGTTTGGTAAAGTGTGTGGAAGAAGAAAGTTGAGAGTAAATGTGAATAAGAGCAAGGTTATTAGGTACAGTAGGGGTGAGGGTCAAGTCAATTGGGAGGTGAGTTTGAATGGAGAAAAACTGGAGGAAGTGAAGTGTTTTAGATATCTGGGAGTGGATCTGTCAGCGGATGGAACCATGGAAGCGGAAGTGGATCATAGGGTGGGGGAGGGGGCGAAAATTTTGGGAGCCTTGAAAAATGTGTGGAAGTCGAGAACATTATCTCGGAAAGCAAAAATGGGTATGTTTGAGGGAATAGTGGTTCCAACAATGTTGTATGGTTGCGAGGCGTGGGCTATGGAGAGAGATGTGCGCAGGAGGATGGATGTGCTGGAAATGAGATGTTTGAGGACAATGTGTGGTGTGAGGTGGTTTGATCGAGTAAGTAACGTAAGGGTAAGAGAGATGTGTGGAAATAAAAAGAGCGTGGTTGAGAGAGCAGAAGAGGGTGTTTTGAAATGGTTTGGGCACATGGAGAGAATGAGTGAGGAAAGATTGACCAAGAGGATATATGTGTCGGAGGTGGAGGGAACGAGGAGAAGAGGGAGACCAAATTGGAGGTGGAAAGATGGAGTGAAAAAGATTTTGTGTGATCGGGGCCTGAACATGCAGGAGGGTGAAAGGAGGGCAAGAAATAGAGTGAATTGGAGTCATGTGGTATACAGGGGTTGACGTGCTGTCAGTGGATTGAAGCAAGGCATGTGAAGCGTCTGGGGTAAACCATGGAAAGCTGTGTAGGTATGTATATTTGCGTGTGTGGACGTGTATATGTACATGTGTATGGGGGGGGGGGGGGGGGGGGGGGGGTTGGGCCATTTCTTTCGTCTGTTTCCTTGCGCTACCTCGCAAACGCGGGAGACAGCGACAAAGTATAAAAAAAAAAAAAAAAAAAAATATATATATATATATATCTAACAAACACAAGCACAATGACATGCTACACAACAAAACGAAAATACACCCCACTGAAACAACAACAGAACAACTGGAAAACAAAAGTATAAATACTTTTTTGTCCTAATTTTCACAAAAAAATTCTCGAGGGTTCATCTTTTTTATACTTTCAATACAGTAATACTTAAAGTTCCAGACTTTGTTTTCTTACGTTTTATACGACAAATGATAAACTCAAGAGGCTTAGATACACTCTACCAAGCCCTGAGCACATGAGTAATGGCCTTACGGGACTTTGAGTGCACTCAACCAATTCTAAACACAGACCGGGATTCGACCCCTCGCCCTTGGGTTTCTGGCGTGGGGTTTGAGTGTAATGTGTCTTTTCAAATATTAGTTACTGTGCCACGTCTGTGTTCATCCTTCCCCGCAGCTTTGAGTGAACTCTGCCCCAAGTTTGGGATTATCTTTGAGTTCCATAGAGTTATATAGAAACACAGACCACACAGACCCAAGGTCTAAGAGAGGTGGTCTGTCCTTCATGCTAACTAGTGCAAGTCATGATTATTATAGCTCCGAGTAAAAGCTACTGCAATTGTGAATATAGCTTTGAGTGCAAGCTACTGCACCATCTGTCGTAGGTCTGAGTACCCTCTGCTGTTGTGGCACCATCTGTCGTAACTCTGAGCACCTGTTGCAGTTGTGACACCATCTGTCGTAACTCTGAGCACCTGTTGCAGTTGTGACACCACCAGTCGTAACTCTGAGAACCTGTTGCAGTTGACACCATCTGTCGTAACTCGGAGCACCTGTTACACCACCTGTCGTAACTCTGAGCCCCTATTGCAGTTGTGACACCATCTGTCGTAACTCTGAGCACCTGTTGCAGCTGTGACACCACCTGTCGTAACTCTGAGCATCTGTTGCAGTTGTGACACCACCTGTCGTAACTCTGAGCACCTGTTGCAGTTGTGACACCACCAGTCGTAACTCTGAGCACCTGTTGCAGTTGTGACACCATCTGTTGCGACTGCGAGTACCTTCATTGCCGCTGTAAGTTCCCTTACCGCAGTCTTGAGTGCGTCCACTGTCGTCTTGTGGCCACATTCTGCAGTCTTGAGTGCGTCCGTCGTAGAGGTCCTTCCCAGAGTTCTCCTAAATGGGCATCATTTCAGTACTGATGCTCAGATATCGTAAGAAAAGTACCGAAAAACCACAGCTGCTTTGGAGAACAATACGAAATCATGATGCAAAAGAATTAGGGTCTACACATACAATTGTTTTGATTACGAGTTTACACTGAGTGGTAGGTAAGATCCATAACCGAATTATAACCTTCCTACTACTTCCAGACTCCAAATTATAACAACACTCTCCATACTTTCCAACTCCCGGCTACCATCACAAGCTTTTCTAAACCCCTAACTCTTCCTACAACCCACTCCAGAATTTATAACCCATCATAAACATGTCTCATCGACCTCTCTCCAAAATCATCCTCCACCTCCAATCATAACCGTCTTTAACCTCTCTATGACTCCCATCATAACCTTCCTCAGGTCTCCAACTGCCTCCAAAACCTCCTTCAACACCCCCCCATTACTACTACTACTACAACCCTTTATAAAAACCCTACTCTACCATTACAACCCCCCTTCCCTCATAGGAGAACCCCACTACAACCCTCCCCTTCATATCTGACCTCAGTCACAACTCTCCCCTGCCCTTACAACAACCCCCCCCCCCCCCCACGTACCGGAGTCTCACCTGGGAAATCAACATAATGTCAATTAAGACTTGGAAGCGATTGGCCATAAAATTGCGAATCGAGATACTCAGCGCGAAGTGGCAACTCCCTCATAACCCCGCTAGCACGAAGACTATGGCTCAGGTCGTACGTTATATCGGGATTTATATACATTAAGGTGGGTCCCCCCCACACGCGTTAGTGTATGACACGAGCATTTTACTAGAAAGAAAATGGAAGGGAGTGTGGGTAGGAATGTGGGCTGAGGTTATTAAGCAGAAGATGTGACGTCGTCTAACTGTAATGATTGACTAATTTATCTTTTTTTATGATAACTGAGACGGAACGAGCAACTAAATGCCCTAATCAAGGCCGCTTCATTTAATATATATATATACATATGCATGTGTGGGCGTTTATGTATATACATGTGTATGTGGGTGGGTTGGGCCATTCCTTCGTCTGTTTCCTTGCGCTATCTCGCTAACGCGGGAGACTGCGACTAAGTACAATAAATAAATAGATATATACACACATATATACATATACCCTAGCCTAAACCGAGAACCCCCTTTATCAACCTAGGAGAGGATGAACAGCTAGGCTGACTTTGGACAGAATGGCTTGACCAGGATTCGAATCAAGACCCCGGGAGACCCGTGAATTCATCATGGTCAGGAAGGATAATAGCTTTGCCTGAGCTTGACACAGAGACCCATCGCTTCTTAAGACGGCCTGTCCCCTCCCTCACCCCGAGTTACTGACTGTCCCATGCACATGAGTTACCCGGACAGAGTCGTAACTCAGCATTGCGTTACCGATGGGATTCAATGACAGCAAACATGCCGTGATACAGCATTTACCTTCCGAGTTGGATGATTGGTCTGCCCGACTAGGTCGTTGTCCGATTGTTTGGGTCTGAAGCCCTCTCAACTGCCTAGGGTCATTAAGGCCGGTGTCGTTAAATTCTTACGTCCACCAACCAACATATCGTCAACACCTCCTCCAGGTGTAGTACAGGATACAGCCAGCTGCATACACTCTCGGGTGGTACACGACCTATGAGAGGGGGGCGCCTCGGTCATACAGACCAGCTTTACTCATTACTCGTATCATCGTCCAGCATTCGTCTTCTAACAGGTACGCAACTTAACAGCTGGATTCACCCATCACAGTGATACTCATCATCGATGGAGAATTGAGCACAGACCCATCAGAAGCTCGGGGTAACTCACGAGTTTCTTTAACAGTATGTAACTATGTAGTGGCAATGCGTAACTCATCAAAAAGGCAAAAGAAATATAGAATATTCATCGATGTGTAGATGGATAATATGCTACTCATCATGATGCAGGTCACTGCTGTGCGATTCATCATTCTCTTATTCAACAAAGAGTCAGTCTTGGCTGTACATCTCAGATTCGTAATCATACATGTATCTCGGCTCTATGTACCATATTAGGTGTGTTTCTGTCGAGATTTACGACCTCCATGTTCAGGTTCTGACCTTTGTCACTCCATCCTTTCATCTCTAATTTGGTTACGCTGTTCGCCTTGTTCCCTTCATTCAGACACATGTATTCTCTTCAACATTTTCTCACTCATTCACTCCATATGTCCAAACCATTTTAGCACACCATCTTCAGCTCTCTTAAGCACACTCTTTATACCACACCTCTCTCGTATCCTTTCATTACTTACACAAACTACCTAACACCATATAATGTCCTCAAACACCTAACTTCCAACACATCTACCCTCCTCCCCACAGCCTTAACTATAGCCCTTGCCTCGCATGCATATAAATTGTTGGGATTACAGTTCCTTCAAATATACCTATCTTTGTCCCTCCATACAACTTACCAGGTATACTTAGAAAATGTATACCTCTGTAGTTTGAACGCTTCACTTTTATCCTCTTGCCTTTATACAGTGGCACTATCCATATTCCACCAATCTTCAGGCACCTTACCATGATCCAAAAATACACCGAAAATCCTTACCAACCAATCAACATAACAGTCAACCCCTTTCTTAATAGATTCAACTACAATACCATCCATTTCAGCAGCCTTACCGCATTTCATCTTCTGTAAGCCATTCACCACCTCTTCTCCCTTCATCAAACCACTTTCCATGACTCTTACTTCACACACCACTTATACCCAAACACTCTTTATCTACCACCCTATCATCAAATACATTCAACAGTCTTTCAAAATACCCAGATCACTTCTTCACTTCCTGTTACCACTTCCCCTTTTGCCCCCTTCACCGGTGTTCCTATTTGTTCTTTTGTTTTTTGCGCTTTGAATAACCAGCTTCCAAAATATCTTTTCATTCTTTCTGAAGTTTGCATATACTCGCTCACCCCAACTCTCATTTGCCCTCTTTTTCAACCCCTGTACCTCCTCTTGACCTCAGCAGCTCTCTCTTATACATCCCCAATCATTTGCACTTCATCCCTATAAGTACCACCCAAACGCCTTTTTCCTGCAACTCCTGCTTTAGCAGTAGTGCTACACCTTCCTTAACTCTTGTCCTTCACCAACCCCTGACTTTACTCCTAAGACATTTCCAAACCATTCTTCTTCCCTTTACCCTTAAGCTTGTTTCACTCAGAACCACAACATTCAGTTTTCTTTCCTCGAACATATTATCTTTCCTCTCTCTCATATATATATATATATATATATATATATATATATATATATATATATATATATATATATATATATATATATATATATATTATTTTCTTGACATTCATTTTTGAAACAAAACAAATATCATAAGCTTTTTAATGGAACTTTCAAAATCTCGTGAAATTGATTAACCCAAGGGATGAGTGATTCCTACCTGGCAAAAATTGAGCTTCCCATATGAAATTAAACCCGTGTTATTTTTCCCAGGTGTGTGGCGCCGTGGAGGCGGAGAAAAATATGACCTTTCAACGCATTGGATGAAAGGAATATTTCGTTATGTTCATTTTTGTGCCGTAACATCGTAATAGATGTAGGGACTGTTTTTATACATCCTATGGATTTTTATCCTAGGCGAAGCATGTTAGGGAGGATTCATAGGGTGTATATATTCGTCTTCACAATCTGATTCTCAGACATAAAGTGATTACGAAAGATGATTATAATCAGTAGTAGAAGTAACCGTAACGGTAGTAGTAACCAGTATAATCATATTCATAATTACCATTATCATTATCGCTGTCAATATTATTATCATCATTATTTCATACTAAGATTTCTTTCAAATGCTAGAACATGATCCTCCATACGATCGCTAATGAGGGTGGGCCAACATGATCATTAGTGAGTGGGGGGCCAACATGGACTCTATCAAGGGTGGGCCAATCTGGACACTAGTGGCGGTGGGCCAATCCACCCACACTCGTAGTGAGGGTGAGCCAATCCCAAACACTTGTGAAGGTGGGCCAATCCACAACCATAGTTAGGGTGGGCCAACTTGGACACTAGTGAAGGTGGGCCAATCCTGGACACTAGTGAGGGTGGGCCAACCTGGACTTAAGTGAGGGTGGGCCAAAGTCAGACCACAAGTGGGCCAGTATGTTGCTCTTAGTGTCGTCTCGTATGATGTAAGAGTCTTTATGACTATACATGTATGTGTAGATGTGTGTATGTACCTTTCCATGTATACAGACAGATCAAAACTATCTATAGATGTGCCTGAGAGTGTATATGTACGTTACGAGAGCGGGCGAGTGAGTGGGTGGGTTCCAGTGCTTTAAGCATGTCTGAGTAGGAGAGTTTATTCATGGTTGTGAAATGTGTGTTTAGTCAAACATACCTTATCATGCTAATGGGTGAGGAGGTGTGTGTGTGTGTATATATATATGCGTTTGTATATAGGCACGTATGTGTATTTGTCGGTCTGTGTTTGTTATGCGTTTGTCCGTGAGTACTTCTATGTTTGTTTAGGACGTAACTAACGTTTCCATAGGTTAAAGTCGATATGTAGCCATGAATCGTATCTTGTGTGGTTTGCTACCTTCGTTTACGTCATAATGTGTGTCTGTGTCTGTGTCTGTGTGTGTATGTAAACTCAATTACAGAGGAAATATTGAAAAAGAGGGAGGATTGGCTCAACGAAATGTCAAAAAACGAAGAAGCTTCACCGTCGTTAACAAGGTATATGTGTTATTCTTTAGGCGTATGTCTTATCCGAATGTTTGTCTGCCTGCGTCTTTTACGCATATAGGTACATGCATTGTGCTTAATTCTTGGCCACACAGGGCTAATGAAGGAAATCTTAGCATGGCCACTGATGGTGATTTTCGTATTATATGCGGCCATTTGAAGACGAATTATGATTTCACTTAGCTTACTTAAGGCAGCTTTCAGTTACATAGGGTCACCGGAGGCGGGTTTTGGGCTATATCTGGCCACTGGAGATGATCTCCGGGGTCAAAGAGCCACAGAAGTGAACCTTAAGACTTGATCTTCACCTGACAAGTGACGTCAGAGTATAAAAGCCATACGGAATAGAGCCTCTACACCACAGCAGCATTGTGGATGTGCTTTGGAACGCCATTACCAATGTAAACTACCTTAATCGAGGAAGAGTCCTTGACCTGGGTTGTTTGGTACTCGATGGGGTTAGTGGCAGGGTCGGGGGGACCTTCGCGCTAACCCAGAATGGGGGCTTTGATATGGGGAGATGGCCTTACCTTAAACCTGATGGGGAGGTGTAGACTTACCGCCTACCCTGAAGGGGAAGGGAGGCCACAGCCACAGAGATGGAGGGTGGGGAAGGGAGCCTTAAACTCTTACCCTGGTGAAGGGGGGGGAGGACCTTCCTCTCCCCATGACGTCACTAGAACCCTCACATATATGATGTCATTTCCGTAAAGAGGCCATTCGGTCAATGGTCGACCGACCACACTAATGGCAGGAGAAGGTCTAATGCGACTGTGAGGGGTGGAAGAGGGTCTGTTGCGTCTGAGAGGGTCAGTAAAGGGTCTGGAGGGGGTCTGTTGTGTCATAGAAGGTTAAGAGAGTCTCCTGTACTTGAGAATGTTAGAAGAGGATCCGCTTCGTTTGATATCTATACACACACACACACACACACACACACACACGCAAACATACAAACAAACATACATACATACATACATGTATACATAGGGGTAAAGACATGATACATATATGCAAGGTTAAGAAACTGGGGTAACACGAGTGTACAACATAAACCGTAAAACACACACACACACACAGACACACACACACACACACACACACACACACACACACACACACACACACACAGAAAAAAATCATAATAAATTTGCCTCGAGAGACGAGAGCATTAATCGCCCGGCATCACCTCCCACGTTATTTACGTTCTACACCAGTGAATAATCTTCCTCATGCCCGACGTAACACAACCTAAATCTTCTGTGGTAGACAGCTACTGGGGCGATAAATATTGCCACTCAAAATCCCGAAGAGGCCAGGAGGAGGAGGAAGGCCAGGAGGAGGAGGGAGGCCAGGAGGAGGAGGCCAGGAAGAAGCCGGGACGAGGAGTCCAGGAAGAAGCCGGGAAGAGGCCAGGAGGAAGACGGAAAGAGGCCAGGAGGAAGACAGGAAGGAGGAAGCCAGGAGGAAGAGATGAGGAGGCCAGAGGGGGGAAAAAAGGAGGAGGCCAGGAGGAAGCTAAGAAGAGATCAGGAGGAGGCAAGGTGGGTGTGAGGTTGGGGGAGGAACCTGTTTGCGTAACCTTCGCCAGGATTTTTTTTTGTTGGTGTTGTCCTTTGGTGTTCTTGATGTATGGTCCTGGGGCAGACTCCCCGAGTGAGGCGTCAACGCCTCTGATACACAACGCGCCTTAACACACACTATAAGTGGGTAATCTGCTCAACGCCCTCGTAAATTTAACAGGCGTAAAGCGCAAGGGATGTGGAAATTTTTGGCAGTATATATATATATATATATATATATATATATATATATATATATATATATATATATATATATGTGTGTGTGTTTGTGTGCTCGAGTGTGTACACGTAACATATAAACAAGTTCTTGAGTACATCAAGAGTAATAATGGCTCAATCATCAAAACAAACACGTCTTCATCATGTGTCAAAGATATTCACGATTTCATTGAAGATTTCTAAAGATTTTCAAACATCAACAGACCCTCAGATGACCAACGTGGACATCAACTCAAACGAAACTGTCACTGATGAACCACATCTCTTTCTTCATGAACCGAACAACAGCACATCGTTTTCTAACTCGTCGTAAGAAATTTTCTCCGTCATTAACGTCTTCGCGTTTTATACCTCAGTCGAAGTGAAGACGATGTATAAGGGAGGCAGTTTTCAAAGGCAATTCTACTACATCATATTCTAGAACCAGTCGTTCAGCTCTCTCTCTCTCTCTCTCTCTCTCTCTCTCTCTCTCTCTCTCTCTCTCTCTCTCTCTCTCTCTCTCAACATTTCAGAGATCTGGAATGCTGTTTGTTGGCTTAACTTCTTCCAGTTATTCTCAAGGGAATTTCGTCAGGAACACTCGACTTGTTTGTATCTATAATTTTGGATATGTTATATGGAGGGAAAGATGTTGGGGTGGGCGAAGGTATGGAGGGAAAAGAAGGAAGAAAGAGGGAAGGAAGGAGTAAGATATGAAGGAAGAAGGAAAAAGAAGAAGGAAGGAATGAGAAAAGGAGAATAAGTAGAAACGAACAAAGAAGGAGAGCAAGTAATAAAGAGAAAAAGGGAAAGAAGAAAGAAGGTATAAGGGAAGGAAGGAAGGAAGGAAGGAAGGATAGAATGAATACAAAGATAGAAGGGATATGATCGGGGGAACAGTCAGAAAGAGCGATCAACAAAGTCTTTAAGAGAAGCGAATTGGACAGGAACTTGGGGACCGGAAAATAAGACAGGACAGGCTGGAAAGGAGATAGACAGGAGGACTGATGGACCCAAATATAGAATAGGATGACAGACCTGCAAACAGACAGGAGTAGAGATAGACAGAGGAGGCAGATAGTCAGAAGGACAGAGAGGTCGAGAGGTAGACAGAAAGACATCTGGGAGTACAGACAGGATAGATAGAGAGACTTGATGAGAAGAGACAGAAGAAGGATGAAACAGATGAGCAGGAGGAGAAAACAGGCAGGAAAAAACAGACAACAGGAGGACAAAAAGACATCATTCCAAGATAGAGTGACAGGAAAACATACAGATAGGAAAACAGACAAACAGACATGAGAACAAATAGACATGTATGAGCGGGAGGACAAACAAGTAGACAGAAGGAGGAGAGAACGGAATGGCAGAGAAACAGGCAGACGGAGAGGAGACAGATAGACAGAAGGGAAGGATGGGAGTGCTGTTGACAGGTTGCGAGGGGAACAGACAGCTCCCGGGTGTTACTATTTCATGAAGTTTCTCTTTGAATTTATCGAGATGGAGGGAGGAGGAACCTTACTGCTGCAGAGGAGAGGCGGTGAAGGAAGGAAGGAAGGAAGGAAGGATGGACGATAGGGAGGAAGGAAGAATGGAAGACAAAAAAAAAAAAGGAAGGATGAATAGATGAAAGATGGGAAGGAAGTATAGAAGGAAGGAAGGAAGGAAATGAATAGGATGTAGAGAGAGAGGGAGGCGGGATGGGAGAGAGGAGAGGGAGAGGGGGTATGGATGTCGGCTGGAGAAGGGATGAGATGGCACAAGAGACCGAAAGAGACAAGTGGGAAAGAGCAGAAGAGAACGGAGAGAAGGAACAGCGTAAGGGGGATTGAGTGTGAGAGGATGGGAAAGGAAGGAAGAGGGAAGGGAAACCATCATGGAAAGAGAGGGAGAGAGAGAGAGAGAGAGAGAGAGAGAGAGAGAGAGAGAGAGAGAGAGAGAACGAAGATAGGGAGAAATTAAAGGGAGTCCAAAGGGTCCTTTTGGGTACCTACTGGCAGAAGCATTTGTTGTTGATGTTTTCACTGTAAAGGAAAATGGGTGGCTGCAGATTATGCGACCTAACTCCCCCCTCCCCCTTCCTTCACCCCTTGCACACGACAGTACGACCCTTGAGCACGACAGTACCACCCCTGAGCAAGGGCCACACCGTCGTACTCAAGGCCCTTACCGTCTTGTTGCAAGGGCCACACCGTCGTACTCAAGGCCCTTACCGTCTTGTTGCAAGGGCCACACCGTCGTACTCAAGGCCCTTACCGTGGTGCTCAAGGGCGGCACCTTCGCGATGTGTTCAAGGCTCGTACCGTTGTTCTCGAGGAATTTAGAGAGCGAGAAAGAGAACAGATCTCTCCAGGTCACGACAAGAGAAGAGCTAACACCACACACGTCAAGCAGTCGTGCTTCCGTCAAGGTCAGTGGTGGTGGTCGATCAGATTTTGCATGCGAGAAAGTAACTGACAGATGGTCACCAAGTCTTTCTGGTTACGTTCGTCCAGGTTATCACAGAGGCGCCGCCCAATGGATCACGTCAAACCACAAGACAGGTCAAACCCAGGGTATACCAACTCGGGTTCAATTAGAAGGGGCGCGGGGGGGGTCGGAGTCATGATGACGGAGTCATTGAGAATTACAGGCAATCGAGGGATATCTTGCAACTACCCCTTTTTGTTTAATGGGTCATTATTAAGGGGGAGAGAGAGAGAGAGAGTTGCCATGAGTTTACCGCATGACACAGAGATATAGATCAGTACCTGAGGGGCGCCCCCCCCCCTTCCGACCCCCCAAATTAGTAGCTGGTAGACTGGCTACACTGGGTTGTCGACGAGAGGGGGAAGTTAGGGGAAACGTCAATAACATTTAAGGTAATCTAAGTGAAAATAATTGAAAACGGGATCAAGTTTGCTCTCTTCGCGGAGGGGAGAGGTGGTTGGGAAGAGCTGCCGAAAGAGAGAGAGAGAGAGAGAGAGAGAGAGAGAGAGAGAGAGAGAGAGAGAGAGAGAGTGGGAGGGAGAGGGGAATTATCATTCTTTCTCTCTCATACGTTCTGGCCACCACCCGACCTTTTTGCAACATGATAACTATGGTGTCAGTATGTTCCAGTGTCCGTCATGCCTTAACTCACAGCTCACCACACTGGAGTCACTACTGGTCACCATCTCCTTAAGTGCCATGTGTACAGCCTACAAAAACACGCCCACCAAATAATCAATCGACTTAGTCCATAGAAGGGATCCATCCTTGCCCTGCTCCTGCGTGGAGAGCAGCCTTGAAAGGTGTAAGAGCCCCTCGTTATAGAGAACCTCGGGGTGTAGACATGAGTCTACTTTTCATCTACGTTCGTGGTTCTACCCTGAAGTGAACGTTAGTCTTTTACTGGAGGTAGTGGCATGTGGGGCATGAGTTCCACGTTAACATTCCTAGTGCTGTGACCCTACCAGGTCATCCACATCTGATCTGTGACCCTCCCAGGTCATCCACATCTGAACTGTGACCCTCCCAGGTCATCCACATCTGAGCTGTGACCCTACTAGGTCATCCACATCTGGGCTGTGACCCTACTAGGTCATCCACATCTGAGCTGTGACCCTACCAGGTCATCCACATCTGAGCTGTGACCCTACCAGGTCATCCACACCTGAACTGTGACCCATGTCATCCTGTGCTCCGATTTTTTGTTTTCCGACCCTTCTCCCACGTACATCAGTTTGCCCTTTCCCCTCTCCCACACCTGCCCCTCCCCCACACCTGCCCCTCCCCCACACCAGCCCCTCCCCCACACCTGCCCCTCCCCCACACCTGCCCCTCCCCCACACCTGCCCCTCCCCCACGGGCCAGCATCCCAAAACCAGCACTCGCCCCCCCCACCACATGTCCTCCCACACGTCTCATCCGATCGCTCCCACGCTCTGACTTAACCACCAGATGACCCCCCCCCCCCCCCTCTCTCTCTCTCTCTCGTTCTCTCCCTCCCGACATCTCCCACGCGTACACCCACGGAAAACACAACACCCCGCCCATGTGGGGTGGTTGAATCAATTCATCTTCGATCATGACATTGACAAGTTTACTATTGTCTGTCTGTTTGTACCAAATTGGCGTTATTAATGAAGTGCCCTCGAGCCGAACGGCGATTTTGGTCTTTGCGGAATCAGCTGTTGTTGTTGTTGGTGTAACGCTTACCCTAAAATAAATATGGCAGACCATCTGGCATCATGGGTCTTATTACGTCTGGTCGATTGATTGGTCGAATTTTTACAACGTTTCGAAAATAACGAAGACCTATTATAATGTTGGGTTTCTTTGAACGTCGTCCCGTTGCAAAAAGTAACGTCAGCAGATAAAAACAAAGAAGGAATTAGATATATCTACTAAAGGATAACATCTTTGAATGGAATTTCGTTATATATGAGTGACTGATCTCAATTTTCGTTGTTGATTTGTCCCCTCATTGGTAGATGACTAATGAGGTACCAGATACTGATTGGTCAAAGGCTTTGCCATTCGCTGCTCGTGCCTACAAACCACCTTAGCTAGCTATCACAAATTAACGTAATCTAACTAGGACAAATTTGACGCTCACCTTACAGCGTAAAGATCAGTGTGACCTAACTTACCTCAAATCTAACCCAATTTAGTGCAACTTAACCATACTTCATTCTATCTAGTAATCTAACTTTAACTGCCTTAGAAAAAGAATATGCTTGCTTAACCTACTTCATTCCAAGTGTAATCTAACCTAACCCCCTAAAATTATAATAATGTAGATTAACCAACCGAAAAATAACCTAACCTCCTAAAATTATAATAATGTAGATTAACCAACCAAAAAATATGTTACTCAGTCTGATCCTCACCAACCTAAGTAGAATCTAACCTTATCCTAAAGACTCTTAAACCAGACTTAAATCTAACCTTAATTACCTCCTTAACAACCCCTGACCTAACCCAACGTGACAGATCCAACTCTACCCTTAACTATATATATGTATTATTTTTTATTTTTTATTATACTTTGTCGCTGTCTCCCGCGTTTGCGAGGTAGCGCAAGGAAACAGACGAAAGAAATGGCCCAACCCCCCCCCCCATACACATGCACATACACACGTCCACACACGCAAATATACATACCTACACAGCTTTCCATGGTTTACCCCAGACGCTTCACATGCCTTGCTTCAATCCACTGACAGCACGTCAACCCCGGTATACCACATCGCTCCAATTCACTCTATTCCTTGCCCTCCTTTCACCCTCCTCCATGTTCAGGCCCCGATCACACAAAATCTTTTTCACTCCATCTTTCCACCTCCAATTTGGTCTCCCTCTTCTCCTTGTTCCCTCCACCTCCGACACATATATCCTCTTGGTCAATCTTTCCTCACTCATCCTCTCCATGTGCCCAAACCACTTCAAAACACCCTCTTCTGCTCTCTCAACCACGCTCTTTTTATTTCCACACATCTCTCTTACCCTTACGTTACTCACTCGATCAAACCACCTCACACCACACATTGTCCTCAAACATCTCATTTCCAGCACATCCATCCTCCTGCGCACAACTCTATCCATAGCCCACGCCTCGCAACCATACAACATTGTTGGAACCACTATTCCTTCAAACATACCCATTTTTGCTTTCCGAGATAATGTTCTCGACTTCCACACATTCTTCAAGGCCCCCAGGATTTTCGCCCCCTCCCCCACCCTATGATCCACTTCCGCTTCCATGGTTCCATCCGCTGCCAGATCCACTCCCAGATATCTAAAACACTTCACTTCCTCCAGTTTTTCTCCATTCAAACTCACCTCCCAATTGACTTGACCCTCAACCCTACTGTACCTTTAGTAAACAAAAATATAACGTCAGAAAATCTGTCATCAAACCTGTGAACTCATCGTGAAAAAAGAAATATGAAAGAAATGATATCTTGTGACGATTATCTTGATCAAATTCTCTTTCCAAGAGAATCGCATACTCTCTTTCCAAGATATGCGATACATTTGGATGAATATCTACCGACTTCGCTAGGAAAGGTGACCTCTACGTCCTTACGGCAGATTGTGGTTGTAAGGACAGTGGTTGTAACGATGGCGGTGGTGATTGCAAGGATGGCAATTGCTGTAAATGGTGTAAATGGTGATTACCAAGGTGGTGATTGTGATGATGGTGATTGTCGTTATGGTGGTGATTGTAATGTTGGTGATTACGTCACTTGTGATTGTATTGGTTGATTGTTATCGTCTTGTTGGAGACATGTTGGTGATTGTATAACTGGTGATTACGGTGCTGTTTGTAATGACATCCCTCTCATAATGTCATGTTCATGTAGCATACAACATGGCATTGATATGGCCTTTGCTATGTTAAATGTCCTGGTGATTGTCATGTTGGTGACTTGCTATGTTAGGTGAGCGTTACCTATACTTGATGATGTAATCATGTGATTATGTGGCTATGTTGAGAATACGACGCTATGCTGTTCGTCGTATGCTGTTTACGTAATGCGACTTCATCTAATTTGCCGAAATGCTCTTCATTGTTCAAATAAGCGTCTCTCAAACTTATGAGGAAGAGGGAGAGTCAATTTTTTTTTTCAAGCATATCGAACAAGGATCTCTCTCTCTCTCTCTCTCTCTCTCTCTCTCTCTCTCCGAATTGTGAAATATTTTTGTCGCCCCCAGAACTCACTTTGACAAGGTTGTCAGCTGTGAAAAGGTCGTCCTTTTAGTTAGGCCACACATTCATCTCCTGTCAATCGGTGTCATGTAAAAGTGCAACGTTTGTTTTACATTTCATATATATATATATATATATATATATATATATATATATATATATATATATATATATATATATATATATATTTATATATATATATATATATATATATATATATATATATATATATATTTATATATATATACAGGAGGTCTTGCAGCTGCTCCATTGCTACGCTACTTGCAGTAGCAGGGAGGTGATCAACTCTTCTGGAGTGCGAGTTTGTACCCCCAGTGATACAGCCTCGTCGGAGGTGACCTTTTTCCACTCCGGGCCTAACCCTCATGCAGGCACAGAGAGAGAGAGAGAGAGAGAGAGAGAATTCCCAGTGGAATACCATCGGTTAAATCATCAGGAGCTCCCGTGGCCTTGTAGGAATTACGTGGACCATTTGTCCTGTGGCTGTGGCCTCAGGATACGGGCGAACGTGCTTCCCTCTGAGTGGTATTTGCGGCGGCAGGATCTGGACCACAGTCAGCCTGTCTCTTACCTCAGCCAGACTCAGAGTTTACCTCCAGTCCCGTGTATTAAGCTGGAGGTCGTCTGGTTGAAACCACACACCCGTCTTTCCCTCCCGATTCTGAACACACCCTCTCCCACTGTGTGTACGTATTCATACTTGGTCCAGTTTGAAAATAAGACACGAGAGGCGATCATATGTCTTCTCGTCTTAAAAGAAATATGATTTCAGTACGATTCTTCTTTGCTCTTTTTATTCTCTAGATTTGGAGTCTGACTATACATTAGATCTCCTCCTAAAGGTGGTGCCAAAGGGGACAAGAGGTGCCAAAGGGGACAAGATGGGCTTGCATGAGTTTTGGACCCCAGAATTTGAACGCTGCTCATTGCTCGATTAGGCTAAAACTATTACCATATCTGATACTGGATATTGCCCCCCCCCCTTATCCAGCGGACGATCCGAGATGACAAAATTGGGAGGTTATCGGATCATCACTGCTCATGAATATTCTCATTGTAAATTGGTTGGTCATGTACTCCCCCTGAGGTATCTCAATTTGCGTCTATTTTGTCCCCCTTCGAATATTTAGAGTGGCGGAAGGGTCCATGTGTGTGTGTGTGTGTGTGTGTGTGTGTGTGTGTGTGTGTGTGTGTGTGAGTGTGTGTGTGTGGAGGGGCCTTACATGTAAATTATCTCGAGCAATACACATGTCAAGGGCTCTAATATCCTTATATTGGCACAGTGATCAATGTATAGTTCGCGGAAGCCCCTCGTACCATCCTCTCCCTGATGGCCTAGTTACACGATGTATGGCCCGATGTGCACCACGGAAATGACCCTTCTGGTTAAGAACTCGCTATTGCGTGTCGTTCACTGATCTATCCACTGGTTTTACTTGGCCCCCAAGTCCCTCATTTTCGCCTCCCTCTACCCTTTCATAATACACAGTTCGCTGCCGCTTACATATTCCTTTATGTATAGTTTCTCGTGAACTTCTCCTGCAGAAGTTGACTTTGAGGACGGATAAGATGAAGGTTCTGTGACGAAGACTAGGGCTGCATCTTGCAAAAGTGATACCAGTTGAGGTGCTCCGTGTGAGAGAGAGCGGAAAGCTATCGCAGCGGTGTAGCCAATCAGATATCGTAACAAAGATAGCCAATAAGATTGCCAGAGATATGGAGTTAATAAAGATGTAACAAAGGAAAAGATATAATAATGTTATGGAAGAAAACAAGATTTCCCCTGTAGGGGAAACTAAAGAAAACATTTACCCGCTGGTTTCCCCCTAGAGAAGCAATGATTGAGGCCGTTGACAGACCTGAGCCCACTCACTTATCACCGTAGAAATTGCCAATGAAATGTCACATTAACGACAACCGATGCAGTTGCGACATATTGAATCCGTCATAATGATTTCGAATGTAGCTCAGTTGCGAGAGTCGACGCGGTTCGAATCGATGATTCAGTTTGAAACGTTGTTCTTGCTCCCTCACTAGCACACAAGATCATATTATGGACGAGTGAAGATCTAAAGACTGAGAAATAGCAGCGTAAAAGTTTGTGGACGGAAAGGTTTCTGATGACAAGAAAGTGATGATGTTCTGTGTCTAGAATGGGATGGGATGGGTTCAACGTCTTCATCAGCGGATCGAGTACTATAAAATAGAGTTCCCCCGGAATAATCCCTCAGTTATTGCTAGCCATTAGCCTAAGATCGATCGCGCGGGTCCTAATGACGTAAATTACTCATGAATCAGCTGGAAACACTCGGTATAATTGCCGGAAGACGATGCCTCGAATGCCGCTCGAAAGATAAAACGAAGCGGTCGGTCCCACAAGTGAGCAGTTACAGACTTTCCTCACAGAACACAGGCTGACCAAGAGCCACACAACCCATGCCTCAGACAAAGATTTATATATATATATATATATATATATATATATATATATATATATATATATATATATATATATATATATATATATATATTCCTATGAGTCCACGGGGAAAATGAAACATAAGTTCCCAAGTGCACTTTCGTGTAATAATCACATCATTAGTGGAGATACAAGAAAGAGATACAAGTCAGGTGATATACAACCAAGAGACGTAGCTACGACGCCATTTGGTAAACACGTGATTGTCCAAGACAGACAACGAGCGTATCATGAACTTATTATGTGGACAAGAAGGAGAACCGTTTACAAATTTTATCAACAATAAAACTATCCAATTTGTATAGACCTTCACTAATATTAAGGTTATAATTATATGTATATTTGATAATAGAAGATTCAGTGACAATTACGTGTTTACCAAATGGCGTCCTAGCTACGTCTCTTGGTTGTATATCAGCTGACTTGTATTTCTTTCTTGTATCTCCCCTAATGATGTGATTATTACACGAAAGTGCACTTGGGAACTTATCATGTTTCATTTTCCCCGTGGACTCATAGGAACATACTTGATCAGCTGACTTGTATTTCTTTCTTGTATCTCCCCTGATGATGCGATTATTACACGAAAGTGCACTCGGGAACTTATCATGTTTCATTTTCCCCGTGGACTCAGAGGAATATACTTGATCACGCACAAAATTGTGATCCTTTCCAATACATATATATATATATATATATATATATATATATATATATATATATATATATATATATATATATATTGTGTGTGTGTGTGTGTGTGTGTGTATGTATATATCCCTCATCTTTTCATATCTGTCTTATCAATTGACCACCAGTTCATTTCCATTTGCGCTCACCATTCAGCGGACTGTTCGATCTTGTCCAAGTTTATTAATCGACCTTGTCCTCTGTAGAATGATCGACCTTGTCCTTAGTAGAATGATCGGCCTTGTCCTTAGTGGACTAATCGACCTTATCCTCAGTGGATTAATGGACCTTATCCTCATTGGATTAATGGACCTTGTCCTTAGTGGATTAATCGGCCTTGTCCTTAGTGGATTAACCGACCACCTTGTCCTCAGTGGATTAATCGACTTTGTCCTTAGGTGGATCGATAGACCTTATCACCTTATGAGAAAGACCCAAGCTCAGATATATGCCATTTTCTACATACAAGACAACTCTGGGCTCCTTTTACTTATATGTGATATACACACTACATCCTAGCTTTTCCTCACTTATACTGAACATACAAGACTGGTCTTACTAACTTCGGTATACCCCAGAAGCATATTAGGGGTATATCTGGAAGGCTATCTTTGGTTAGTGAAGGGGGGGCTCTTCTACCCCCACAGCCAGGGCTGGGAATTATGAATATTTCATAGCTTTTCTTCTGCAGTATTTCAAAACCCGATAAATGATTACATTTATCAGAATAATCCTTTCTTTCCACGTGTTATAGAAACTCCGTCTTTGCCAGTAAAATATAGAATGTAGAGAAACGAACTTTGCGAAACGTCATTTCGCGAAATCTATTCTTCACAAACGTATCATTCACTTAGACGTGATTGTCAGGGAGGCGAAAACGATAGACTATTATCTATTTACTCCCCTCGCCGCTCAGGAATGTATGTAGTCAGCTCTCGCTCAGGAAAAATGCATTTATACTATTTCTGACGCAACAAGGGCCACACTCCTTGATCTGGTTGGATTTATCATTTAATGACAGAGTGGTGTTGCTGCGTATCACTGTCGTAAAAGATTTTAATCTGTCACGACATTGCTCTGTCGGACTGGATGTCTGTCCGTGTCTGTCGTATGACAAAGGTAGGCAAAAAAAAGAAAAAAAAAAAGAAAAATCTCATTTGTCATGCATGATCTGCCATAGATATGCATCCTCATCGTCTGTGCATGACTCAAACCCTTTCATGAATACCACAGCAGCAGCGAGGGTAATACTCATAATGATGAGTCTATCTTCCAACTCGTCCCTCACTCATGATCCTAACGAGTCAAAAAGGTTTTTCGAGGAGGGATCTCATCCCTTCGTGGATCTCGAGGTGCCTTCTTGCTAGCTAGCTAGCTAGCCGGCCATCTATCACACTGGCTTGCTTGGGATATCCCATGCCAGCCATCCAGCCCCGTGTGATTACCGGGAAGAGGTCATTAAGAAGATGAGGCACATTATGTGCAACTGATGTCCCATATTGTCCACATCCCTCACTGGGACCCCGATATGAAAAGTGTGGGTCTCGCTACATCTAATTCTAATTGGGATACTCTGTCTAGAGGAAGGATGAGGGTTGGCCATCTCCATAGCGTAATGGGGTAATGGGTTATGTTAATATCCTTCGTCCCGAATAAATGGTCAGGATCTGTCACTAATAGGAGGGTTTCCAATAAGAGGGACTTCATGCCCGCTGGTGCACAAGTCAAGATCTATTTCGACTTTCTTCTGTGAAAGAGCAAGGTTGATAACGCGTAACTGTCTGAATTAAGAATGTATAACAACATTCATAGATCTATTGGCTGAATGAATCGTATATATATATATATATATATATATATATATGTATATATATATATATATATATATATATATATATATATTCCTACGAGCTCGCGGGGAATGAAACAATAAGTTCCCAATTCCACTTTCGTGTAATAATCACATCATCTGGGGAGATACAAGAAAAAAATATAACAGCCAGTTGATATACAACGAAGAGACGTAGCTAGGACGCCATTTGGTAAACAAGTGTGTGTGTGTGTGTGTGTGTGTGTGTGTGTGTCACTACAGCGCGAGGAAATGGGAATTAGAGTCTAAAAACCAATTACTTTTTGAAATTCAAATCAGAATCTGAAAAGAAATAAGAAAAAGTCGGATGTCATCACAGTGATTAAGTCGATCGGCAATAGTACTTGGCAGTGATTAATGTGGTGTATTACCACATTAACAGAAACATGACGCTATCAGTGTTATAAAACACACCTCTTACTAATCCTGTTCCTTGTCCGTCTAGTTACTTCGCTCTGTCACACGAGGCGTTTCACTGTAACAACAGACAGAGCGAGTGGACCATACAACATCCCTCTTTCATGTCATAAAAGGAGTTTATGTCTAGGCTTGCGCCCGTCCTTGCTCGTCTGTTCAGCTTTACCCTAAAACTTGATCAAAACATTACCTACCCATCAGAAGGACACAAGGACACACACCTCCCGATTTATATATATAGAATAAAAGGGATGACCTTTCTAACTCTTCCATTTAACGCCCTGTTTCTCTCACTTCTACCAATTTCCAAAACCTCTGAATCCCCTTACAACTCCCATTTCGTTATGACTCGTGTATCTCACAGTCTTCCCCTTCCTCTTTGCGATCACAAGTCTATCTTTCTCAAGGCTAGACGTATTGTTAATATCATTTTCTTAAGAAATCTATATATATGACCTTCTCGTGGGAGACCTGCGAGATCATGTGTCCTTTGCCTTTGATATTTCGAGATCTTTTGTCTGAGCTATGGCATCGCGGTCTTATTTCTCAGCTATGTAATCTTAGCTTTCTCTTTCTCTCATTTTCTATATTCTCCCTTGAAGCAACCTCTCTCGGTCCTGTGAAGTTATTCGTCACATCAGAATACTGCCCAAACTGTGAAATATTCAGTCTCGTAGAATCCAATTATCTTCTCGAATATTTCGAAAGGTTAAAGGAGATTAATGAAACGAGATCTTAATTCCAAACTACTCAGCGATGATGATAATGTGTTTGTCTTTCATTGTGGATTGGATTCATAGAATTTAGGTCGATAAGCCAGACGCTGGAGCTTACAAAGCTATTCAGCGCTCTTTATATAGATTTAGAAAAAAGATTTTTGTCTTGGTTTTTTTTTTCTTTTTTTCTTGGTGATGCCTACCATGATCATCACTGGTACAAAGTTCCGAGTTACTTCTCCTGATCTGAACAGATTACACAGAGATATACAATTTTCAGCGGGCATCACTCTCGTTAAAGGGCAAAAGCTTTCGATTTCTTAACAGTCCATGTTACCTTCACTGGCGAGGTACACAATTTCGGGTTTGAGTAACCTCAATTCCAAAGCCAATAGGACACAAATGTTTGAGGAACCTTATTGTCACCATATATATATATATATATATATATATATATATATATATATATATATATATATATATACATATATATATATATATATATATATATATATATATATATATATATATACACACACACACACATACTTCTTGTCCATGCAGATCCCTCTAACCTCATATAAGGTTCCTGCAGCACCAAGGAAGTTGGCCACGTCCACCGGTCGGGGCCACAGGTCATGCTATGTACTGATGTGTGTGTGTGTGTGTGTGTGTGTGTGTGCTGTCTACGTGCGGAGAGAGAGAGACAGTTTTTAAGGCAAGAGAATAGTGATTGGTCGGTGTCTTCGTTGTGGTACTGTGGGTAAGGTGGATCTAGGGATATGTTGAAACACAGTTTATGGTGGGGTAGGGATGTGGGTGATTGTTAACTACAGAAATATACAAAAGTACGAGGTGCGACCAGGCTCTACAAAAATACACAATCTCTCCATGCTTTAGGATGGTGTAGAATACAGTCCAATCTTTCTCAAGAGTACGAAAATTCAGTTTTCCAATCCTCTAGAATACAAGAAATACAGTTTTATCAATCCTCCAGAATACACAAAATGCAGTTTATTCAATCCTTTAGCATACAACAAAAGAAATAGTTTTACCAATCCTCCAGAGCAAAAGAAACATCCAGTCTCATTCTCCTCTCTAGAATACAAAAAAAAAAAAAAACGCAGTTTTACCAGTCATGTACAACACAAGAAACGTACAGTCCCACGCTCCTGTAGACTGTACCAAAGGATAACTTGCAGAACAGACTATGTGAACGGCAGTGTTCCTCTCTCTCTCTCTCTCTCTCTCTCTCTCTCTCTCTCTCTCTCTCTCTCTCTCTCTCTCTCTCTCTCTCATTGCCACAGCAGTATCTCCCGTCTCCTCCCATACCCCAACTTGGCTTTTAACTCGACAGAAGTCGAAGGCATGAGTCTGAGCACAGTGGTGTTCTGCCTGACTCACTAGTGTAGTTTGTGGAGACTATTTCTTTTTTTTTATTTCAGACAAAAGAAAATAAAAGAACACAATCATTACTTTATGAAGACGCGATATGGAAAAAAATTACTCTGTGGAAATAATTTGTATGACCTTTGAAAATTACGATATATATATATATATATATATATATATATATATATATATATATATATATATATATATATATATTATATATATATATCGAATTTCACATTTCCTTTGAACATTTGCTTTGCCAGATGCATCACAATGCGGTAAATAAATAATCTGTCCATACACGAAAACACGAAACTGCAAGACAGAGACACAGACTTTAGCTAAACAAGAAAGAGAGGAAGGATGCATCGATGATTCTTATCGAATCGTGAATATACGAAATGAAAATGAAAAAAGACCATAAATGAGCAATAAAGGCCACTGATCAAATGAAAAAGTGTATGATCTTCGAACAAACTTGATATTCCACTTAGCGTATATAGCTCTACAATATAATTGCCTTCCTTTAAACGACCCACAGGCAGTTGATAAAAAAAAAAAAAACGAATATACCACCCAATCTGAGGAGTTATACACAGCATGAAACACAGTGGTGGCAAACACTGTGTTGCTCAAGTTACAGCAACACAGTTATTGGTGTGTGTGACGACCTGCTCCACTCCAGCAGGATGATCTGTAGCTGTTGGCTCAGCAAGACCAGACGGATGAGGTCCATCTTCCACAACACTCACTACTGTTGTTCCCAAACTACGTACACTTTCCATGAAGTTCAAATAACGGTAGTGTGTATATATATATATATATATATATATATATATATACATATTTTGCAGTAGGTCAGTAGGTCACGGTTATATAGTATTTGCTGGTGACCACAAAGAAAAATGAAACATAAGTCCCAAGTGCATTTTCGTGTGATTCATACATCGTCATGAAAGACACCAGAATGAAGAATTCTTCATTCTTGTGTCTTCTATGACGATGGACGAATCACACGAAAGCGCACTTGGGACTTATCTTGTTTCACATACCTTTCCCAAGCGTCGAACTCCCCTCAGCATCCCTTCATATGGCTCATAATGTCTTACCCTACCGTCGAAGCCCCCACCTTTCGGGCGAGCCTCTCCACAACCTGGAGAACTTTCCCTTCAAGTCATCTCCATCCTACACAGACCATTCGTGGCCTCCAGCCACCTCTCTCTAACGTCACCCTCGCCCTGTAGAAACTCGTCACCATCTCCAACATCTAACCCCCACACAAAGACTCCATCTAACATCTAACCCCCCCCACAAAGACTCCATCTAACATCTAACCCCCCCACAAAGACTCCATAATCTTTCACAACATTCTACAGAACATTTCTGTCAATACTGCTTTCATGCAACCTTTACCCCAGTCGACAAACGCAAGGGCCATACCTTCGTTTAGTCTACTAGATGATACCATCAATGAATCATGGTGAATATTGAGATTCATATACAACTGTACCTTGTGAATATCTGAATTTATGTTAAAGTGCCTTGTGAATATCCCATTCACATAGCCGTACATTGTGAATATCCCATTCACATAGCCATACCTTGAGAATATCAAATTCACGTAACTGTACCTTGTGAATATCTGATTTGAATAATTGTATCTTGTGAATATCTGATTCACATAACTGTACCTTGTGAATATTTGACTTTAGATAACTTTACTCTGTGAATATCTAAATACACACAACTGCACCTTGTAAACGTCCAAATCTACATGACTGTACCTTGTGAATATCCAAACTCAGATAACATGTACCAAGTCAATACCTAAATACACATGACTGTACCCTGTGAATATCCGAATCACACAACCGTACTACCTCGTAATCACTCGAATCCGGTTCTCCTTCGTTTCTTGCATCTACCACTTCAATTAATCAGTGCTCTAAATTTCTTAGCAGTCTTGTGGCCTTCAAGTAAATTGACTCCTTAATATCTTATGACACTTTCTTCACACTACTACTGTCCTCCTCCTGTGTGGAGGTACACACACACACACACACACACACTTCCTGCAACCAGCACAATATCTCGGATGGACTCTTATAATGTCTTACCCTTTTATGATAGATAGATAAATGATATATATATACATTACTCTTACAAAGCAGTCACATGATTATTGACGACGACGACGACAATTACGACGATGACGACGACCAAGACGAAACTTTCCCCCCCCCAACCCCACACAACCCCACTCCCCTACCCCCCCAATCTCGCCAGAAAATGGCCCATAAACAAGAGCGACTCTGGAAAAGGGCCGGCCACCCCTCCACCCACCCCCCCCCCCGCCACCACGACCCATCCCCCCCAGACAAAATAGGGGGAGAGGGTGGGGTGGGGTGGGGGGGTCAGTCGCCAGCTTCCGATAATTCCACAGGACAAGCGGTCGATTTCTGGGAGCTGGGAGGGAGGGAGGAGGGACGAGGGAGGGAGGGGACAGATGTTGTCCTCCGTCGGTAGGCAGGTTGCTTTTGGTGGGGGTGAAGAAGGAGGGGGAGGGGACGCGTGGCGGGACCAGGAGGGGTCAGAAGAGCGTGTGTGGGGGGGACAAGATGGGAGGGGATGTGGAGGGTTGGGCTGAGGTGAGGGAGGGAGGGGGGGAAGGGTCGAGGAAATAGGATGAGGAAAAATATATATAGTGGAGGGTTACTGAAGGGGAGGGGGAGAAGGTCAGTTTAGAGAGGGAGGGAAGTCTGGAGGACGTGGAGGGAACCTGGAAAGAACAAGTCTTGGGGAAGCAGAGTGTGCATGGAGGGCATGGAGGGAACCTTTAAGGGAAAACGGCATGAAGGGAGCCTGGAGGGAATGAAGGGAGCCTGGACACGGAGGGAGAGATAGAAATACTAATAGAGAAAGATAAGAAGGGGGAATACAAAGGGATATCACCACACAATAGAACCATGTAGTGAGAATTTCAGGCCTTAGGAGAGAGAGAGAGAGAGAATATATGTACGTGTGTGTGTGTGTGTGTGTGGACGAGGGGAGACGGCCCTCCCGCGCCTCTGCCTTGGAGTAATGATCCTACACGACAACATGTTGCCCTCCTCCACCACCACCACCCGAGACCCTTATCTCCTTAATCGAGTTAGAGGAAGAACTAATGTTTCTCTACATCCGGTATGGCGTGTGTGGGTGTAGCCAGATTCCACACCCCTGTTTCTTTCTTTCTTTTTTTTTTGTCCTACCCTTAACACTGCTGGAGTTGCTCATCCGTAACTTGCGAGAGTTTTTCTCTGGGGTTTAGACGTGGGTTTATTTCCCCTGGTAACCCCTGAGGTGGTGCTGAATTCAAGATGGGTGGGTTTTTTTTTTTCTATTTTTTCTCCATACAGCTGGAACGTTTTCCCGTGGGACCTCCTTAGAGCGGAACGTTTTCGCGTGACACCTTCTTAGATCGGAACGTTTTCCATGGCATCTCCTTAGATCGGAGCGTTTTTCCGTGGCACCTCCTTAGACAGGAACGTTTTCTCACGGCACCACCTTGGACCGAAACGTTTTCTTACGGCATCTCCATACACCAGAACGTTTTCTCAAGGACACCATCCGCAACCGGAACGTTCCCCACATGTGGTAGATGATCTCGAAAATAGTCATCTATAAAATGAATCTTTTTCCTTTTTACTAATTTTCTATCTAAATCAGCGCAGGTATACCAGTAACAGAGGCAGATGTATAGGTAACAGAGACAAATGTACCAGTAACACAGCCAGATGTATCAGTAACAGAGCCAGATGTACCAGTAATAGGAGCAGATGTGTCAGTATCAGTGGCAGATGTACCAGTAACAGAGGCAGATGTACCAGTAACAGAGGCAGATGTACCAGTAACAGAGCCAGATGTATAGGCAACAGAGCCAGATGTATAGGCAACAGAGCCAGATGTACCAGTAATAGGAGCAGATGTGTCAGTATCAGAGGCAGATGTATAGGTAACAGAGCCAAATGTATCAGGAGCAGAGGCAGAATGCTTCAGTATAAGAAGCCATTCGTAGGAACCCAACGCCGATATCACTAGAGTAAGCACTGGCCTCATTCACAAACATCATGTAATTCAGTTCACACCACCAAAAACTCGGTGGTTCCTCTGTTCCCTTTGTCTAAACCCTCAGTCCTTCAGCATATCACGTTGGCTCGACTTCAGTGAGAGTTCGGTACACTCTGTGAAGACGACCTGATGAAGGCGTATGAATACACGCACTTACGACAATGTTGCCTATTACTGCATACCTCACGACATCCAACGTAACCAGAATTCTAATGGCCCTTAGATTATTTTCACGGTAGTTCCCTTTCCTTCCTAACAACGAGAGAGAATTAGATAACCATTATGTAAAAAGTCTATAATCCTCAGAGCAAATCATTACTATGATCGTCTGTCAAAAAAACAAAGTGCTATCGAACCCCCTTGTACGTTCGAATGGAGTGTGTTTTCCTGTCTGTATCAAGCGCCTCTCGTGATCGGCAAGGTCCTGCTCCTATGGGTTTCCACCCAAGACTGGGAACACAGACGCTGACACCGGGTGATCATTTTCCCGTCAGCGGTTTCTAATGGACGAGTGTGTGTGTGTGATGATGGCTTGGCCATATGGGCATCCGCTATGAAGAGATGGAGTGAGCGAATGACAGTCTCTCTCTCTCTCTCTCTCTCTCTCTCTCTCTCTCTCTCTCTCTCTCTCTCTCTCTCTACACACACACACACACAGATGCTAATCCCCCTCATACCCTCGCCAAAGTACTATGATCAGTTCCAGGTAATAGGTAACAAGATACCGGTAACTGTAGACAGATAATCTCCCCCTCTGGTTATGGCTGAGAGGGGAGAGGCGGCAGGAGGGTAAATCACACCGAATATCTCGTGTATATATATATATATATATATATATATATATATATATATATATATATATATATATATATACTTTCAATGTGATCGAAAATAGATTTACATATGTTCTTGTATAATCTATGTACATAATGTATGATATAGATCCAAAGATTCATAACAGGCGTTCGAAAGAAATACTTGGCTTTTGGCGAGCGAAAATAAAGAAAAATAAGCCAGAAAGAGAACGAAACGATATAATGCAGGAAAATGAAACAAAAGGGGAATATATTCTACCCAAAGAAAGAAATAATTGTGATAAGAAAAATGGGGTGAGAGAGAAGGGCTATAAGAAGTGTGGGGAGACGGAGGTCTTGAGGTGGTGTGTAGGGTGGGGGAATGTGTGTGTGTGTGTGTGTGTGTAGGTTAGGTTCCCTACCCCACTGCTCTCACCAATAGGGGGAGATAAGACGGTGAATGGACACTCCTGGGAATCATAGACGGTGGGGATCTAACCACCGAGGTGGCAACTTGGAGTATCATTATATTTATCATTATTACCATTATCGTTATCACTATTAGCAGGTTTCTCTCTCTCTCGGATATCCATAGATCCCCTACTAAATGTTCTTTGACGTATGTTCACTCGTGGGTATAAAGGAAGGATAAGGGAGGGGAAGGGGGTTCGAAGGGATGATCTAACACTCGGGCACACGCCACTGGCCATATATACCAGTGGGAGAGAGAGGAGGTGTGGTCACACCTTCTCACATGATTATATATTCCACAACCGTGATCATAACCCGGAAGGCTGGGCAGACCCAGGCGGGTCAAGGGATAACCAAGGTTATTTGTTCTTGCTTCTATTCCGGTTGTTCTGCTGCTGTTATCACTGTTCTGCGGCTGTTGCTGTATCTGTTACTGTTCTTTGGCTGCTGCTTCTTTTCCTCCTCTGCTATTCTTGCTGTATCTGTTACTGGTCTGTTGCTGCTGCTACTGCCGCTGTTGCCAGTACATTGCTGCTGTTGTAAGTCTTTCCGTTTCTAAAGTTGCTTTGGCTGCCATCTCTCACGTTGTTATTGTTCCTCTTTTTGTTATTCCCTCTGAAAGTTTGTTGTTGTTTTTGTTCTGTTGTTGTTGTTGTTGTTGATGCTGGTCATTCCTCAGGATCATTGTTATTCTCAGATTTTGCTGTTATATGCCGCTGTTATTTTCCAATGATGTTCTATTAGGGACGAAGAGAAAGTCAGCTGTTGTAGTCATAGCTGATGTGTAACAAAAGAGGGCTACAGTAGGCAGAGATATCCCCCCCCCCCTCAGTGTGTGTGAAGATGACCATTTCTGTCGTACAGAACAAGGAAATGGCAGACTAGGAAACAGGATCGTGTAAACAAACCTTTTATATTTTTCAAAAGACAGAAATATCTGACTCTGAGTGGTACTGTAGCAATAGTTTGCCCAGAAATATTAGTGTGGGAGGATGGCAAGTACGATTAGAGAGCTGTTGAATAAGAAGAGATTACTAAAACATATCCCCTAAAGTGTGATACAAGTCGACTTTTCTGAATCGCTAAATGTTGTATGGGTACTGCGATACTGGAGGCGTGTGCCGGTGTGCGTGTGTGTGTGTATGGTGACAGTCAGCCCGTCTCTCTATGGCCTTGATGAGGAGAACGACAAGGGAGATTGTTGTGAAGGGTGGTGACGTTCAAGCATGAATATGTATAGCCTCTGGCCACTTGCGGGGAGGTGGGTTGGAAAAGGCAACAGATACGTGTGAGGAAAAGAGGTGCGAGAGTGCTGGTACAGTAGTGAAGTACATAGCACTGGGGAAACAGAGATTAAACCTACCAATTACTGGATGGGAACTTGAGGTAGATTTATAGAAAGGAGAGCACTTCTGAAGAGAGAGAGAGAGAGAGAGAGAGAGAGAGAGAGAGAGAGAGAGAGAGAGAGAGAGAGAGAGAGAGAGAAGTTGAGAGGTCACACGAAGAGAAGTTTGGCGAAAAGAGCTTGATACTAGATATAATTGTCGAAGGATTTAAGTACACTAAGAACGACTAAGAAATAGAAGATCAAATGAGAAATGTGTTATACAATGGAAAAGTAATAGCTATTCTCATTAGGTATCCAGTACTGTTGCACCCATTACAGTCACATCCATTTCAACTGTGCCCATTGTAATTAAACCTATTACGTTCGCATCCATTACGTTGGCAACCGTTGCCATCCCACCCATTACAGTCGTACCCATTACAGTAGGCATCCATTACATCGTGCTCATTACAGCAGCATCTTTTCAGAAGCAGACAGGTTGATCTAGTCCTCTGTGTAAAAGAAAAATAGATTAATCTTGCGACTAGGATAGAGGAGGGAGGTATTAGTATCATCAGGGACGTAGGGAAAGGGAGAGAAGGAAGGGAGTAAGGGAGCGAGAGAGGGTTGTGTACAGGGTGGGAACACAGAGGCACGGGAGGGGGGAGGTGGGTGAGGAGGATCAATAGATACAGAATGGGTTGGTCGCATTATGTATGTAGCTCCCTTATCTAGAAGGGGAGGGCTGTGGGATGAGGATGTGGGAGACTCAGAGAGAGAAGAGAGAGAGAGAGAGAGAGAGAGAGAGAGAGAGAGAGAGAGAGAGAGAGAGAGAGAGAGTACTTACGAATACTTAGTTTTTTTTTTGAGTGAACGTGTTGTCAAGTGCATCATGAGTGAGGTGGAGAGACTGCATACCTCTACTTGAAGACATGTTTGATCTATAGTGTTGTTTCCTCTTGTCTGGAATTACGTTCAAATTATGTTTTATGAAGAATTTTTCACTTTGTTTGGCTTTGTTTCCGTACAAAACTTCGATCAAAAAGATATCTATCTCAAGCAAGATACAAGAGCATTCAAGAGTTGCAAATAACTGCTTATAAAAGGGGATGTAACAGCTACAGACATTACAGGAATGTAGGATACAGAGCATTGACCCTCCCACCAGCCTACAGGATGACCAAGAAATACATGGAATCGTAAATACCAAGAGCAATTGAGCTAACCATGAAGATGGTTCCATAGAGATGTAATCTGACCGTAGGATACCACAGGACTAGGTCCCAGGTGAAGGTAGAATGCTGGGTGAGGTAGGGAAGGTCCCGTTCCAGGAAACAATAGTAAGAAGAAAGGAGACGACCAGGAGAAAAATATGAGGTAAGGAGGAGGAGGAGTGAGTAAGTGAGAGAGGATTGAACCGATCCGGTCGCCAGCCTAATAGGCTTAGGATAGTTCAAGTTAGGCTGGGCGAGGCGAGAACAAAAGCTATACGTGTCGGTGCTCATCCCATTGTTGCTATCATTTATGTAAGAAAAGCGACCTTAACCAGGACTGGTAGGAGGGAATTATAGATGACATGGAGAGGAGGAACGTTAGCAAGAGGAAAAGAAGATTCAATCCACTAAAGTCTTTTTTCTTTTTTTTTAAGGACGTGATGGAGTGCTACTATCTCACACACCTCTTTTGTGTCAGTAACTTCGTCACCTCATAATTCAACTTAAACTTGACAACTCTCTGTTGACTGTTGCTTCGCGTCTAACCTTTGGATAGTCTAGCGTTACGTAGACGTCCACACCGAGGGACCAAAGTCTTCCCTCTTTTAAGGGCTCTGTAGGCTTTAGATATCAGAATGGTTACGACACAATGAATCTCCGATCTCGGCACACAAGGTGAATGATGTAGTCAGCATCACATCCCTGACTCACAGATTCACGCTGGGGTGATACTCACTCACAGTTGGGTGAACCTTTAAGGAGAGTTATTCATCATCAAACCAAGAGCTGAGCTCGTACCAGGAAGTATAGGAGGTTCGGATGAGAGTTATAAAGCCATCGAGGCACCATAGCCTCGGCTTTGGTCATGAACAAAAGTCCACATTGAGGTCAGGCCTTAAATGAGACGTAAAAAAGACGAGCTAAAGAGACAAAGAAGTAAGGAAAAAACAAGAAGATTAAGAAGGAAGGAAGTACCCGATTTTTTTTGAGGAATTGAAAGAAAAACATCCCTGAAGAAGGGATATGTTGAAGAATTTAGGAACGTGATAAATTCTAAAGCTTAGCAGTGTAAGGAAGGAAACAGACGTAACATTTTTCTAGGAAACATAAATCTACCTGTTATCCGATAGCGTTATTCACACTCGCAGGCAATCTTAACTTCAATTAAAAAAAAAAAGATAGAATAAATACACAAGAACAGGAGCGAATGAACTCACGTGACCTTTTTTCTTTCTGTTGTCAAATAGACTTTTAATTCCTTACGGGATTCAGAGAGATAAACTCGCTACACTAACTGCACCACTTACAGTAGCTGTGTACGTGAATTCAACAAAGAAAACGCCATGGCAAGGAGATGTGCGTAGGAGGTTATCCTCACCCCCTTATTTAGTGGCCCCCTGGCGTGACCCATGATGACCAGCACGGTCGGGGTTATCTGGGGTCACTTGAGGTCAGCGGACAAATGAACTTGTACAGGTATACACATTCCATAGAGTCAATATATATATATATATATATATATATATATATATATATATATATATATATGTATATATATATATATATATATATATATATATATATATTGATTCCTTAAAGTAGTCTGTAAAGTTATACAAGAACAGGTCACATGAGAACAGTCTGGTAAGGGAATGAAAAGGACTCTTGAAGAGAACATAAAAATCCTGAGGAAATAATGTAGAGGTAATACTGATTTAACAGCTGGACAAGGATTAATTACAGAGTGAGAGAGAGAGAGAGCGCGAGATGGAAGGAGATACAGAGAGTTTGAGATAAAAGAGAGACATATTAACAGACGAATAAACTGACGAGAGACAAACAAACTGGCGTGAGAGAAGAAGAGACAGACAGACAGAGGGATGAGAGAGAGAGAGAGAGAGAGAGAGAGAGAGAGAGAGAGAGAGAGAGAGAGACGGTGCAACGGATGGTATTCTCTCCAGAAAAGATATTACTTTTTTTTTTACAGCCTTCTGAGAATGAAGTAAAAGTTTCCTAGAGGCGAATTTCTCGAAACAAAATTAATCCAGTTAGCGAAACTAATTATGTATATTAGATGATTAATTAATTCAAACTGTTTAGCTTTAAGTTGATTATTTCTTTCACTTCATCCAATCTTTTCTTTTTTCAACAGTATCTCTTTATATATATATATATATATATATATATATATATATATATATATATATATATATATATATACACTAACTCTAGAAACCACACTCCCTAGACAAATGAGAGTCACACACTCCCGATTACGCTTTGAACATCACCCATCACGACAACACTACAAACACCTTTTCATACTATCCCAAGACCCCTCATGCCCATGATGCAACTACCATAAAGGAGACACAGAGGACTGGCTACTCAGTTACCCTACACTTTCTGCACTAAGATGCACACACGTCACTACAATACTATATGACGTATGGTGGACGTGGCCAGCTTCCTGAGTGCTGCAGAGGCCTCACAGGGATAGAAGGGTCTACTGAGGTATGAAGGCAAGATATATATATATATATATATATATATCCTCGATAAAAACTTTTCACTGCTTCTAACAACTTGCCTCCCACACCATATATTCTTAATACCTTCCACAGAGCATCTCTATCAACTCTATCATATGCCTTCTCCAGATCCATAAATGCTTGGTTCTCAGTGAATGTAGGTTTGCGGCAGGGGTGTGTGATGTCTCCATGGTTGTTTAATTTGTTTATGGATGGGGTTGTTAGGGAGGTAAATGCAAGAGTTTTGGAAAGAGGGGCAAGTATGAAGTCTGTTGGGGATGAGAGAGCTTGGGAAGTGAGTCAGTTGTTGTTCGCTGATGATACAGCGCTGGTGGCTGATTCATGTGAGAAACTGCAGAAGCTGGTGACTGAGTTTGGTAAAGTGTGTGGAAGAAGAAAGTTAAGAGTAAATGTGAATAAGAGCAAGGTTATTAGGTACAGTAGGGGTGAGGGTCAAGTCAATTGGGAGGTGAGTTTGAATGGAGAAAAACTGGAGGAAGTGAAGTGTTTTAGATATCTGGGAGTGGATCTGTCAGCGGATGGAACCATGGACGCGGAAGTGGATCATAGGGTGGGGGAGGGGGCGAAAATTTTGGGAGCCTTGAAAAATGTGTGGAAGTCGAGAACATTATCTCGGAAAGCAAAAATGGGTATGTTTGAAGGAATAGTGGTACCAACAATGTTGTATGGTTGCGAGGCGTGGGCTATGGATAGAGATGTGCGCAGGAGGATGGATGTGCTGGAAATGAGATGTTTGAGGAAAATGTGTGGTGTGAGGTGGTTTGATCGAGTAAGTAACGTAAGGGTAAGAGAGATGTGTGGAAATAAAAAGAGCGTGGTTGAGAGAGCAGAAGAGGGTGTTTTGAAATGGTTTGGGCACATGGAGAGAATGAGTGAGGAAAGATTGACCAAGAGGATATATGTGTCGGAGGTGGAGGGAACGAGGAGAAGAGGGAGACCAAATTGGAGGTGGAAAGATGGAGTGAAAAAGATTTTGTGTGATCGGGGCCTGAACATGCAGGAGGGTGAAAGGAGGGCAAGGAATAGAGTGAATTGGAGCGATGTGGTATACAGGGGTTGACGTGCTGTCAGTGGATTGAATCAAGGCATGTGAAGCGTCTGGGGTAAACCATGGAAAGCTGTGTAGGTATGTATATTTGCGTGTGTGGACGTGTGTATGTACATGTGTATGGGGGGGGGGGTTGGGCCATTTCTTTCGTCTGTTTCCTTGCGCTACCTCGCAAACGCGGGAGACAGCGACAAAGTATAAAAAAAAAAAAAAAAAAAAAAAAAAAAAAAAATATATATATATATATATATATATATATATAATCTTGTGGGGCCTGGATGTGGAAAGGGAGCTGTGATTGCGGTGCATTATACATGACAGCTAGAGACTGAGTATGAACGAATGTGGCCTTTGTTGTCTTTTCCTAGTGCTACCTCGCGCGCGTGCGGGGGGATGGGGATGTCACTTCATGTGTGGCGGGGTGGCGACAGGAATGAATAAAGGCAGCAAGTATGACTTGTGTACATGTGTAGATATGTATATGTCTGTGTATGTATGTAAATGTATACGTTGAAATGTATAGGTATGTATATGTGCGTGTGTGGACGTGCACGTGTATACATGAGTAAGTGGGTGAGTTGGGCCATTCTTTAGTCTGTTTCCTTGCGTTACCTCGCTTAGTAACGCACGCGGGAGACAGCGACAAAAAAAAATAAAAGATAAAAAAATATATGTATATATATATATATATATATATATATATATATATATATATATATATATATATATAAAAATCACCTTCAAGATGACCTTACCCCGAGAACTAATAAATATGGGATGACGTTACCCACTATGGACCACTAAATAGTGGATGGACTTTATTCCCTCCGCTACTTAATATGGGGGAAGTCCTCGTTTTCTAAGTTATTAAGTGAATATAACCTCACAATCACATCCTAAGTGTCAGTAAAGTGTGATTTCTGAGACGCATGAGCGAGGAACACAACCTTAAAAGGAAACACCAATCCTAAAATTATAAGTTTATGGATAACTTATTTCAGGAATGAACAATGGGGAAGACCTTACTTTTTTTAACTGGTATACTTACACACTTAAGTAACCTCTGATCCCTCGCCTACTTATTCATTGGTCATTAATGTCATCTTATGCAACATCTGTACCACGAGAAAGCCACTGGACTTAAAAAATTCCCTTCAAGTCGTAAATCAATAAAAGTATACAAGGGGAAGTCGCGAGTCTGCACGAACTTCGTGTGATAAGTCAAAACCATGACGACAAGGGCGCTTCCGTAGCGCTGCTGGTGGTGGTGGTGGTAGGAGGGTAGTGGGATGGTGGTGGTGATGGGTGGGTGGTAGTGGGATGGTGGTGGTGATGGGGGGTGGTAGTTGGATGGTGGTGGTGATGGGGGGTGGTAGTTGGATGGTGGTGGTGATGGGGGGGTTGTAGTTGGATGGTGGTGGTGATGGGGGGGTTGTAGTTGGATGGTGGTGGTGATGGGGGGGTTGTAGTTGGATGGTGGTGGTGATGGGTGGGATGGTAGTGGGATGGTGGTGGTGATGGGTGGGTGGTAGTGGGGTGGTAGTGGTGATGGGGGGTGGTAGTTGGATGGTGGTGGTGATGGAGGGTGGTTGTGGGACGGTGGTGGTGACGAGGTAGTAGTGGGTGGTGAAGGGGTGGTGGTTAGGGGTCGGTGGTAGTGGAATGGTAGCACAGATGATGGTTGTTAGTGATGGATATGGTAGTCTAGATGGAGCAGTGATGGTGGTGGACTTTGTGGTATGAGCAGTTATATGGTGGTTATGCCACTAGATTTGCCACAGCCGCAAGTCATAACCACAATCTCCAACAACGACTACAACCATTCCATCCAGATCCACGACTATTACAACATCTGTCATATACTGCCACGGCTAACCACCACAATTAACCACCATTACCACGGCCCGGGGAGAGTTCTAAACACCAGCACCCCTACCACAATTGCTACCAACACTACCTGATTACCACACCTGACTACACCACCACCACTAAACCACCACACCTAGATCATCACAACTCCTGTCTGTGGCCATCCTCCCCTCCTAACAACCACCATCACAACCGCTTCTACCACCACAACCAACCAATCATAACCTCTTCACCCTCACCAATAACATACCCTGGATCCTCACCATGACCACAGCAAATGATAACAACACCATCACAACCTAACCATCCAACAGAGAACTCCACCACAACCACCACGGCCTCGCTCGCCCACCATAAGCAACGTGATGAGCACAACCCACAGAATCACAACCATCGCTGTACCCACGAATAACAATCGATTGAACACAACCATAACACCACCTCCTTCCTTGTTAAGTACCCCAATCTCCATCACGGTTGGCGACCCGAGGAAAACAGGATACAAATAATGTTATTTGAATTAACGAGGTGTGGGGAATGGGCGGTGACGATGGGGGAGGTAGGGGGTGTGTGACGGAGGGTGACGGAAAGCTAGTGATGGGGGGGAGGGGTGTGTGACGGGTTGTTAGCAGAGGCGTGACGCGAGGATGGCATGGGGAGGGGTGTGTGTGACTGTAGGATGACAGGGACGTGACGGACGAGTGGCAAATAGGTGTGACGGGTAAGTGGCAAAGGGTGTGGAGAGTAAGTGGCAAAGACGTGTTAAGTGGAAAAGGGGTGTGATGGAAAAAAGACTGAGAAATAAATACAGTGTGTGTGTGTGTGTGTGTGTGTGTGTGTGTGTGTATTAGGAAAAAAGTTAGACAATAGGGGAGAGTCGACGTAGGGTGACTGGGAGAGTTGAGAGAGAGAGAGAGAGAGAGAGAGAGAGAGAGAGAGAGAGAGAGAGAGAGAGAGAGAGAGAAAGAACAGAACAGCGGGAGTGGCCAGGGAGAGGGCTGGGACGAAGGAACTGGTGAGGAAAGCACATTATGGCTGGCGAGAGAGAGAGAGAGAGAAGTACGGGAGTGAGTGTGTGTGTTTGTGTGAGAGAGTGAGTGAGGGTGTGTGTGAGAAAGTGAGTGAGTGTGAGAGAGGAATGAATGATCCACACCACCAGAGTAAAAGACACGTCTCTCTCTCTCTCTCTCTCTCTCTCTCTCTCTCTCTCTCTCTCTCTCTCTCTCTCTCTCTCTCTCAGTTGGAAGAACAGCACGAGAGAGAGCGTTGTTAGGCTTGAAAGTGTCTGTTAAGCTTGTGAAAGCTTTAGAGACAGTGAGAAGCTTGTGAAAGCTTTGAGATACGCTTTTAAGCTTATGAAAGTTCGAGGGACACCCTTAAGCTTGTAACAGTCGAGTAGACTCACGAATTCAAGCTTGTAACAGGCGAGTAGACTGGCGTTAGTTCAAGCTTGTAACGATGGAGCAAAATGGCACCAGTTAAAGCTTATAACACCCTACTTAACAAGATTCCAACATCCTAGTGAGTTGGCACCAGCTCAAGCTTGCAACACCCTTGTGGAGTGAATTTAGTTTTCAAGCTTAGAGACGATGTAGTGGTGAGAATATGGCAGAAGGGAGTGGAGGGAATATGGTAGAAGGGAGTGGAGGGAATATGGTAGAAGGGAGTGGAGGGAATATGGTAGAAGGGAGTGGAGGGAATATGGTAGAAGGGAGTGGAGGGAATATGGTAGAAGGGAGTGGAGGGAATATGGTAGAAGGGAGTGGAGGGAATATGGTAGAAAGGAGTGGAGGGAATATAACAGAAGGGTGTGGAGGGTACACGTCCGAAGGGGGCTGGAGGGTACATGACAGAGGGGAGTGGAGGGAAATTGCCAGGAATGAGTAATGGACAAAGCAAAGTGGAAGAGGAAGAAATGTGGATTAAAGGGAAGCAAGAGGGAAGTGGAGGGAAGTATACAGAGAGTGAACACACACACACACACACACACACACACACACACACACACACGTACCCACGAAAGCTGGAACTTAAGAAACGGAGAGAGAAGTGGGGATTACAGAGAGAATTTATTGGCTGAATTGAGGCAAGGAAAGAACCCAGATAAAAGATAAAGGGAGATAAGAAAATATTTAAGGAGAATTGTGGATAAAGGGGAAGGATAAGAGTGCAAAGAAGGCGAAAGGGAGGAAGAATGTCATGTAGATCAATAAGAGTAAACTACAGGAATAGAAAAAAGACGAAAGATAATGTCAAGTACCTCACTCTCTCTCTCTCTCTCTCTCTCTCTCTCTCTCTCTCTCTCTCTCTCTCTCTCTCTCTCTCTCTCTCTCTCTCTCTCTCTCTCTCTCTCCAGACCACCTCGCTGTGGGGGTTCAGTGTGGTTTGTGTATCTCCGTAACTATGCAACACTCTCTCTCTCTCTCTCTCTCTCTCTCTCTCTCTCTCTCTCTCTCTCTCTCTCTCTCTCTCCCTCTCCCTCCACCACGTTAAAACCTGGCCAGCTGTGTCTCCCTAGCTGGCTCCCTCACTCTTCATTAGTAAGCACAGACACCATCTCCCAGGAAAAGTTTCCCTCCCCCCCCCATTTCATTTGTGCATTCCTGCATCCATTACTCTCTCTCTCTCTCTCTCTCTCTCTCTCTCTCTCTCTCTCTCTCTCTCTCTCTCTCTCTCGAGGACAACAGCGGGCGTGGCTAGCAAGCTATATCCGACCGAGTCGCCCGGGGGATGTCTTCCTCGTGGGTTCGAGTCTCAAGCGACATCAGGCGAGGGTAAGAGGGGGGGTAAAAGAGGGAGGGGAGTGGGGTAGCAGTAAGTCTGAGCGGTCGTAAGAAATAGCGAGGATGAAGGAGCTTTATGGACATGTCAGTGAGGGGAGAGAGAGAGAGAGAGTAATCGATATGGTTTAATTTTGTGATACAGCTCCTCAATTACAAAATTAAATTAGTTTACTTGCGTTAGAACGGAGCTGTGCGAGAGCTAATGCACCGAAAAAATATTGGGGTCGTATATTATGCTGAGCGGAGGGCCTGGGTGGAGGGTGCTGGAGGGGTGGGTGGAGTGTGGGAGAGGTATGGTGGTAGGGGCTGTGGTTTGGTAGATGGGTGGAGGAGGAGGAGAGGGCTGGTGGGTGAGTGAGGGGGAGAGAGGGCTCTGATGTGGTATAGATGGGAGGAGGGAAATAATAAAAAAAAAAACGGTGGTATGAAAAGAAAACGGAGGAGACTAAGGCATGATAGAGAGAGAGAGAGAGAGAGAGAGAGAGAGAGAGAGAGAGAGAGAGAGAGAGAGAGAGAGCCATGAGGCCGGTCTAGCGGGTAGAGAGCATTATGTCTGGTTCACAAAAATGTTTTTTCTACAGTTACATAACAACGCATCCGAAACTGCTCCGAAGCCTTTTTGTCCAAACTTCAGTTCAAATTTTTTTTCAAGTCGATTCTCCTCACGTTTCTAATCTCCTTTGGCTCAAAATTGAAAAATTTTCTATGGTGCCTATTCATTATTGAATAATATATATATATATATATATATATATATATATATATATATATATATATATATATATATATATATATATTCAAGAATGAACAGGCACCATAGAAAAACTTAGATATGAAGAAGTGAACTCAAAGAAAAAAAAGACAGGGCAAGTATTTACAAATATTGAGTCAGTGAAAAAAAATTTTGTTGAATATGCCAAGCCGTAGTTCTTGGGAAATATACACGAGAGGAAAGAGTTTTCCAAAGTTTCGAGGTATAAGGAAAGAAACAGTTATCAAAACGGCCCACCCTTGAATTGCCAACGGCCACACAACAATCACGTTAATGTATGTTGTCGAGGACTATGTATGAGGTGGAGAGTGTGTGTGTTTGTCGACTAAGTGCCAGGAGCCTATGTATAAGCAAGAGAGAAAGAAAGGACAGAAACTGGGTCCAAGGAGGGGAACTTGACATGCACTGTGTGTGTGTGTGTGTGTGTGTGTGTGTGTGAAAGAGGGGGAGAGAGAGAGATGGGGGGGCAAAGAAGGGGTGAGAACGATACTTCACTAAACACAAAACTTAATTTGGAATTCGCCCGTAAATGGGTCGATTTTACAACACCTATTAACTAATGGAAGCTCCTACGTCGAGGAGAGGTGGGAGAGGGAGGGGTCTGGATGACGAATGGAGCATAGAGGATAATGGGGAAAGAATAGGGAAAGGGAGGACCATTTTAAGAGGCAAATAATAGAGAAAGTGATAATTCTTGGGTTTCGGACAGGGTCTAGAGGTAGATACAGAAGGTAGATACTGAAGGTAGATACTGGAAGTAAATACTGGAGGTAGATACTGGAAGTAGATACTGAAGGTAGACAGTATTTCGGGTAAATTCGGTAAAGGTAGAATAGATAGAGAGGGGAGGAAGGTCGATTGCGCTTCATGAGGAAAGAATGGACAATATATTAGTAAGGGTGTGGTGGCAAAAAACAAGGAAAACGGGAAAATAGTAAGAAGGAAAAAGAAGGAAATGAAAATCAATGGAAAAAAAGTGATAGAAGGAACGAGATAGAAAGGAAAAATAACAGGGAGTAAATATATGAAAGGTAGGGGACTCGATAACTTGAAAAAAGGAGGATGAAGAACAAAGAAAACTTGAAAAAAAAAAAAAAGATATGAAAGATAAAGACGTAGGAAGAAGTGAAAAATAAGAAAATGAATGAAAGAGGTGGATGAATGATATTAGGAAAATATCTTAAGGAAGTGAATGATGTAAGGGCGAGGAATGAGCCAACTTAATGTAGGAAAGAGAGAAGGTGTGCATAGGTGAAAAGGAGTATAGAAAACATAGCAAGCGAAGCATATTAAAGACATGAATGAGGGAACAGTTAATGGCCGTAGGATCAATTGGCTTTATCATGAGCTATTAAAGTTTTATAACTAAATAAAGACAGAGTGGGTTAGGGGAGGTCTTGTGGTGTAGGGCAGAGGATGTTGGTCGTGTGGTATGTAGGGCAAGGGGGTTGGTTGTGTGGTGTATGGTAGAGTGTGTTCGTGTGGTGTAGAGCAGGGTTGTGGTTGTATGGTGTAGGGTAGAGGGTGTTCATGTGGTGTAGACCAGGGTTGTGGTTGTGTGGTGTGGTTGAAACACTATATGACAGAGGATGTGGTCGTGTGGTGTGGGGGGAGGATATATTACATATGATAATATAAGGCAGGAAGGATGACCAGATTCAACCTAAATTATAGAGAGATTGAAGTACGAGTAAATTAACACCCATATATCGTTCATATACGTCTGTATAGCGAGATATTACACGTCAAGGTGACTATGAAACATCAAGAATATATGTTGTACTGAACGGTAAACAAATGCCTTTTAAGTTGATCAATATCATTACAGGAAAATCAACTAGATATCCTGTGTTATCACTATAGGGATATAAAATCCTATAAGTCCCGTGCTAAAACTATAAGGAGATAACCCCGTCACACAGATGCCTCAGATTTGACTACTTCACGATGAATTTCATGCGTACACGCCCTTTAATATATATATATATATATATATATATATATATATATATATATATATATATATATATATATATATATATATACTAATCTTTGTTATTTCCTATAAATCCCTATCAGTTTAGTCTTAAATACAATCGGTATGTTCCCAATAGAAATTGACGAGACGATTGCAAAATATAAGTATCGGTAATCAAAGAAAAACATATCAAACAAGACAATGTGTGTTAACAACTGTTTGAAACGTTGGATCACTCATCTGTGTTCAGCTCATGTGGACAAAGGTGCGAGGATCGAGTCTTTCACAGTGGCTGGTGTACGTGCGTGTGTGCGAGCAACTCGACCCTCACACACCAGCCAATCGCCAGCAGAGCTCGAGAGATCCAGAGTTTACTGGAGCAGATCGACTCCCGCGTCTTTATATAATCGTAATGTAACCTATATTTCTTTCCCCTCACCGATACAGTCTCGAACGCCAGCCATGAATACATTTCGAAAACTTTTCAACACAAAATGGAACGACGTTTTATTTTTCTGCTTATGACGCCTTTAAGACAAAAAAAACAATCTTTTTCTTCATTAACCTTTAATTCAGAGACGTTTCTTCCTACAGGTGGAGGAGAGTAAAAAGAGGCAAAAAAAGAAGACTGTCAGATGTGTGGTCTTCCATTTCAATTGTCTTTCACAAGGAATTCGAATCCTGGTCGCGTCATTCTGTCTATCCGAAGTCCACCCTGCTGTTCATCCTTCCCTCAGGGCCAGTGGGCCATTCGATAATGCGAGTACCTGGCTTCAGCAAGAGTGTATTATATATATATATATATATATATATATATATATATATATATATATATATATATATATCATAACCCTAGAACCCCTCTATGGTGCTTCTACAGCTTCGAGGTTGCAGTCCAATTCGGAGCAGGGAAGCGATGGATTCCTTTAGTGCAAAATGATCCTCGACAGAAACTTTCCTTTCCTGTCCATTGACGATGACACAACCCCGCCGAGGTCGAGTCTTAGTTCGCGGTGTAGCCACAGGGAGACAAAGACTCTAGTAACACCTAATAAATCCTCGAATGAAAACTCTCTGTTCACCACATTTATATCAAGTCGTCTCATTACCCCAACGCGCCCGTGACGATCAGCGAATACTTACGACTGTGAAGCAGATTCACTCGGGCACAATACTGGTTTGATAATTCAAGCGGGCCTTCCTTCCTTCCTCCTCCCCGCCGCCGCCGGAGCGTGTGTACCTCAGGCTCTGGAATTAATGATAAGACACCGCCGGGTCTCCTCAGTGGTTTGGATGTGGGGGGAGGTGGTTTCTGTCTCGCTCATTAAGGAATTCCCGGGAATTTTTGGCCCCCACGAGCGGAGAGTCTCCGAGCCATCGGAGACAAAAGTTTAACGGTGATCAAGTCCTTGTCTCTCTCTCTCTCTCTCTCTCTCTCTCTCTCTCTCTCTCTCTCTCTCTTAAATATCAGGAAGAGGGGCGATGCCCTGAGTAGTAGTGACAAGCCTTCAGAAGCTCTTCCAACTACCATCAAGTGTGTCCGTGTCGAAGCCACACTGTGTCTTCAAGCTGCTGTGTGGCCAGGCTTCTCTCTCTCTCTCTCTCTCTCTCTCTCTCTCTCTCTCTCTCTCTCTCTCTCTCTCTCTCTCTCTCCTGATGATGTCGTTAAACCTAAGAGCGTGTAGCGAGCCACCTGCTGCAACTCCTGCAGTCCAGGCATGCACCTCCTGCTGGCCTGTCATTTATCTGCCTCAGATGTACTCACGGTCGTGTGTGGACTACGGACCTCGGGTGGCGAGGCAGAGAAGAGGCAGAGCAACACAGAGAACCTGTTGGTCAAAGCAGTGCGATGTGGACGGAGCCTCTGCCTCTCACAGGATGATCCCAGGTCACTTTGGTGACCACTAGAAGAAGTTCCTTCCTTCCCTCCTCTCCCAGTTTCTCTCTCCTTTCTCTCTCCCGTCTGGGAGATAAGGCACCTTCGAGGAGAACAGAAGAGGTCCTCTGCACAATGGGGCCTGTCTCAATCTGCTTGTTTGTGGTCCCTCGGGAGGGCCACTGCGGAAGGAAGAGGTTTGCGCGGGTGTCTCAGAAGGTAAAGCCGTAGAATAAGCTCGGGTTTCCCCCTGCTAGCGGTGATCTAGTACATTTTCAGTCACAGATTCCTTGGAAGCAGCGAAGGTGAACAGGAAAGACATATTCCATAATCAAGAGGATGAGCGTCTGGCCTTTCATCCCACCAAGAATTGCCTATGGAGAGTTTTGGAACCTTTTCTCTATATCACACATGGGAATCTAATCATCCTCGACTGATAAACAAAAGAGGGCATCTTGCATAGACTATCCTACACGAGTGAAATGTTTGATGAAAGGATAGCATCATGATCGTCGACGGGGACCTTACTATCTCGTGTCATTTACGGTCATCAGAGTTAGTCACTAGGATGGAATGACTAGACACAGGTCGTATTTGGGTACCCAGTAGGGAGGCCGCTACGCGATCTGCCAGTTTGTGCTCTTCAGTATCAGTCTCTGTGTCATCTTCCACGTACCGAACGTTGAACCCGCTATGCAAGACAGGAGAGGTGCCAGGGGATCGCCTCGAAGAACCTCCTTAAGTGAAGGTTCTTAATGACTCGCCCAAAGAGCAGAATGAAACTGTGTTGTAGTGATACATGGTCAAAGAAATGAAGATGAATCTGGAGGTTTCCAGCTCATCTTTAAATGACAATAGTTTATGTTCTTGTTATCAACATTATCATCATTTATACAAAGTGGATTGAGTCTAGCCTGCCTCGTAGCCTGAAGATACTAGATCGAAGCCCTCTCGATTTCAGTAGCCGCCAGTGTCAGTCTCCTGAAGGTCTGCCGTAAGGTGGAGTGTATTACGAACGGCATCAGTTCAAATAGTTGCTTCATTTAATTTTGCTCTCCTAATGCACAGATATCATGCCTTGGCTATTTCGTTGTACATACATGTTATCTTTCTCAGTCTAATTATATATATATATATATATATATATATATATATATATATATATATATATATATATATATATATATATATATATATATATATATATATATGCTTGGCTGGTTACGGGACCTTCCTCATGATGCCATTTCTGACACTTATTTCATCTGGGTCAGGACGTTGATGACGAGGGTCTAAGGCCAGGAGCGAGCGAGAGGTCCTGCTCTTGTGATGTACCACCTGCAGGAGCAGTAGACCTATCGTGGAGAACTAGGGACGTCTGGACACCGCTGGTTCTTGGTGTGTTAATGATTCATGTGTGGGGAAGTGAGGCTGGTATATTCCTGTCCGTGTGGGAGACACAAGAGTCATACCGCTACCGAGGTGTGGGCCATCTTGGTGCAGCCTCGGTCTATGTTCAAGCCGAACTAGAACTGGAATATTCACGAAGATCGAGGAGCTATGAACGGTGAACATGGCCACGACTCTGACGGAAGCTCCTGGCCGAACGGGCAATTCTAATCTATTTGAGGTACTCTCGGTAACCCGACGATTGAACTCAGTTACTGAAGAAACAATAGATTCGTGCTTCTCTCCTCTCTCTCTCTCTCTCTCTCTCTCTCTCTCTCTCTCTCTCTCTCTCTCTCTCTCTCTCGCCCCCCAACCCCCAGCTTAAAATGGGAAAGGTAGACTTTATTAAGTTGTGCCAGGCTTTTTGTGACGAACGAGGCTGTTTGGTCAGGGAATCCCGCAATATCTGTGGCGAGGAGGTCTATAAGTTTACGGCCGCCCAAGGATGAGATGTATCGAAGTGGTGTGGTGCATCGAGTGCAACTTGTGGATCTAAAGATTATACGAGGTAAGGAAAAAGGTAGTATTCCTGACTATGTGGTGGGGCTGATACGAACACATATACTTAGTACGATTCTAGTACTGATCGTCTGAAGTCTATGTAAATACGGGTGTATGAACGTATACATGTACATATGAATGCGTTATATATATATATATATATATATATATATATATATATATATATATATATATATATATATATATACGTATCAATGCAAATACTTTCATCAAGTATGTGCAAATATTATTACACGTAAATTAGATAAATGAACTGATGAAGTCGGAAGCCGTTTAAAGGAAGAGATAATGGGGTTGATAGGAAAGCGAGATGAAGGGGAAGAGAAGTGTCGGGGTGAGAGTAGAAGTCCCAGGGAGAAGTGGGAAGAGAGAGGAGAGGATGAGAGGGAAGTGGGATGAGAGGAAAGTGAAGTGGGATGGAAGAGAGTGTGAAACTAAGGATGAGCCACTGAACATGAGGAAGGGAAGATGCAATAGAGAGAGAAAGAGAGAACTAGAGAGAAAGAGAGAGAGAAAGAGGGGAGAACTGCATGAGCGAGAGGGTGTAGGGGTGTGACAGTGAGGGAAGAGCAAACAGGAAATCGGATATGTTGTAGTCTATGCAAAGAAAGACAACGAGGGAACTTGGGCAGTTGTGTGGCGTAGGAAAATGTGCGTCAGGGGAGAAATGGCTGTATGCTGGGGGAGGGAGAGAGAGAGAGAGAGAAGAGAGAGAGTATTCGTCGTGTATACCCTTTGCCACAGCCGCTGGACCCACATCCCCCAAAGTCATGGCAATCAACACAGCCTCCTCCTCCTTCCTCCTCCTGCTCCTCCTCCTGCTGCCGCTGCTGCTGCTCCTCCTCCTCCCCCCAACTCCTCCCTTCCCCCTCAGAGCAAGGTAGCCAAGGGAAACCAACCCAATTTTAAGATGTCTTCTCCCATTCGCTCCTCAGATTCAGCTGGATAACAGTTTGCGCCAGTTAGTTTGGGACGGGAGGCTTCGGGGTGCTGCCCATGTTGGGTGGGGTGGGGGGGCACCGTCAGCTGTATGAATAGCCGCTGCCGAAGTCCTGACAAAGTGGATTACACAACTTGGACGAAATAGAGTACAAACCCCCCCCCCCCCTACTGCGAATGGCTCTAGCATAGCACGGAGACACTGGCGAGTCTGTGGGTGTCTGTCCGCGTTTGTCAGAGGGACAGGGTCCACAGACGAACTTACGGAAGGAAAATTGAAAACTTTGTGTGGTGGAGGATGAGGACGGTGGGTAGACTAGTGGGGGTGGGTCAGAGGAGGTGCGCGGTCTTCAAGGTTGAAGTCTTCCTGCCTGAGGGATGCGAGTTGACATTCCTCCTCACCTTCCAAGTCTCAATGTGGGTGGGGTTGGAAAGGATGGTCCCTCGCCTGCTAGCTAGAAGGTTCAAGTAGACAGGACGGGGTCGGTCCTCTGTCTACTGCCGGTCGGGTTCAATCAGTCAAGGGGTCTATCCTGTAGAAGTACATGGGAAGAACGGATGATTGGAAACCTGATGGTCCATGACGAGGTAATGTGATGGAGGACAGTGTTAGCGACCTGTGGAAATAATCTTATTGGTGGTAGATACTGGACAGTAAAGCAGGAGGCTCCTCCCCACCCACCACTATAGATGGAGACAGGATAGTAAAGTAGGGGGCTCCTCCCCACCAACTACTATAGTTGGAGACAGGATACTAAAGCAGAAGGCACCTCCCTCCCCAGTACTATAGCTGGAGATACTAAAGCAGAAGGCCCTTCCCCACCCACCTCTATAGATGGAGACAGGGCAGTAAAGTAGAAGACTCCTCCCTCTCACCATTCCCTCTGGCACAACAACCCGCAGGAGAAAGACAGAAGCCGAGAGGAAAAAAAAAAATGTCTGGATGGAGAACACTTCCATGGAACTGGTATATTCCAGTGTTCTTAAAACTGCAGATCAAATGTCTGTCCACGTTTATGATACATCTCCTCCTCTTGAATTGTCTCATCATATTATCTCTAACATGAAAATGAGAACTCGTTTGAGCTGTGTTGTCAAAATCATTCAATATTTTCCAAACTTCCATGAGACCTCCTTGGGTCTGCATGTTTATTTAGAGAAACTGAGTTCAGATCTCTGTCTAGAGTCTTCAAGAGTCAAGACAAGCTAAAGCTCTAGCTATCCTTCATCTAATAGTCAACGTGGATTCTATAAGCAAAGTATTAGATTCACTATTGATCTGGCTTCAATGAATAGGTTCGAAATTATGGCAATACACTACGAAAGAACTATTTACCTCTAAAATCAATCTGAAAATCAACAGATTCAGATACATTGCTACTCCACTGTCTTTGACGGTACTATAATGAGACGCTCCATACATACCACAGTCCTGTTATCAATCTTATCTCTCAATGATCATGAAACTTGGATTTCCCTTTTGTCCCCATCAAGGTCAAGTTTTGTCTACGTCGAAAAGGCTCCATTCACGTATGACAGTGAACTGTGAACAAAGAACGGAATAAACCAATATTCCATTTCATATGGAACGACCAAAATTCAGGTAACTATTGCGGCAAAAGGTTACCTCGAATGACTACTATTGACAAGGAACGACTTAAACTCCCCGCTTAACCAGCATTAGTTCTAATGAGAATTTTTCTCTTAATTTCTCTATCTCATCTTGAGTTCGTGTTTCGTCTGGTGTTGTCCATCACCACCAACCATCAGGGAATCCTTCTGCTTCCATAAAGATAACTTCTACATTGCTTGCTCCTTCCAGCGAGAGGATCTTCGTCTGCTGACCGTGTTATTAAGAAAGCAACGTTCCACACCACAGTCGGTGTTTACATTCCACTCCCTTCGGGATACTGCAGAATACGTAGCCTCTCTCTCTCTCTCTCTCTCTCCACTACGAAAACTTTTAAAGTTAAGGTCCCCCAAAGAGGTCTGGCTCGCCACAGCAATTCTGTTTTCCCCTGTTATAAAGATCCTCATTCCACTTCTAAACAACTTGGTTCGAATATATATATGCAGTAAGCGGGTACGAGTACCTATACTTTACATGTACAACGCAGTAGTGGCATCACTTATACGGATAAAAGCACTTATAGTATGCTACTCCTGCGTGGACTGCTAAAAGTTTATTTACATGTGTGGTAAAACTTTGCCTTGTTAGTCCACTAGCGACTTTATTCTCTGGTTTATATATATATATATATATATACATATATATATATATATATATATATATATATATATATATATATATATATATATATATATATATATATATAATAACCTTCTCTATGTGCACCCACTCTCTCAAAGGAAGAGAATATTCTCAATTTCTGTAGACACAAAGATTCAACTGAAGGAGCTGGGCAGAGAAAAAGACACAAATGGCCTCCTCCAACAGAGCTAAAAAATCTACAAGTGCTGGACGGGGGAAAACATCATCCCCAAATTTATTAAAGAGAGGCCACGTTCTACACGGGTCCGCGATACCCAGAATATGCCCTTTCTTCAAGCTGCACAGATCCTTCCACACATCTGCCTAGCTCTCTCTCTCTCTCTCTCTCTCTCTCTCTCTCTCTCTCTCTCTCTCTCTCTCTCTCTCTCTCGAGAAAGAGAGAGAGAGAGAGAGAGAGAGAGAGAGAGAGAGAGAGAGAGAGAGAGAGTTGTCTGTCTCTGCTTACTCGCTTGTCCATCGTCCATCCCTCACTACAACTGACTGCTCCTGTGGCCCTACTGTCTTTCGCAACCGCTCCCTCCCCTCCTGGTTCTCCTTCAGGTAGCCAGCCATCTACCTAACCCCTTACCACTTCCCCCCCCCCCCACCTTACATCCTTCTCCCCTTACCCACAAGGAGTAAGGGGAGGAAGAGGAGGATGGGGGGAGAGAAAGGGTATAAAGGCAATAGGGGTACACCTACTGGCAGTCTATATCCCGCCATTGTTGTAAAACCACAACAGCATTCCACAGCCGTTCCTCACCACCCACCCCACCTCGTAGGCTGCGTCCCGCCGCCTCCCTACGCGAAATCTAATGTCTTGTTACCCCGTGATTGGGCCGATTCACGGGGTAATCCCCCACTAGTATATGGTTGTAATGGGTGAGCCAGCGAGAGGGGCTGCCGGCGCAAAAGCCTTCGAAAACCAACCCCCCCAATAAACAGACTGGATTAAACTCTCTCTCTCTCTCTCTCTCTCTCTCTCTCTCTCTCTCTCTCTCTCTCTCTCTCTCTCTCTCTCTCTCTCTCTCTCAGGGGGGGGGGGGACTTCTTCGTCCCTCTCGGTTTTATCGTGGTGGTAGGATGGAGAGCTTAAGCGTTTTGCCTGAAGACAAGATGGCGCAGAACGTTCAGTGTGGTCATAACGGCTCTGTCGTGAGGTCTGGTTATACACACACACACACACACACACACACACACACACACACACACGCCCGCAGCGTCTGTGTATTTCTATGCTGTTAAGTGTCCAGGAATTTACGTCGGGAGTTCAAAAGTTAATTTGGCTCTCTGCTTGAAATGCTCCTGCTCACCCCCCCCCCCCCCCCCCCCCGCCCACACACACACACACACACAAGCAACTCACACTTCCTCTTAAGGCTTTAGCTGTGTGTGTGTGTGTGTGTGTGTGTGTGTGTGTGTGTGTCCATCTATCTATCTATCTCACTCTCTGCTTCAAACAAAGAGGCGACAGAAAAAATTAGTAGAATAAATGCTCCTGCTGTAATCTAAGCAGGGTTCCACCACATACGTATCGGAACTTTAGCAGTATCCTATCACATACCTACTGGAACTTGAGCAGGGCTACAGGGCAAACCTACAGAAACTTTAACGTGATGAAACCTGATGGAACTTTATAACAGGATTCCACCACGTGCCTGCTGAAACTTTTAACGTGTTCCACAACGAGTTTGGAGGAGGCAAACTGAAGCTTTAACAAGGCTCCACCACGTAAGTGGAAACTTTTGGACAAGTCCTAACAACAACGACTTTACGGAAGCTTTAAGTTTCTGGCTACGCTTTTCCAGGGTTCCACATGACACCACACGAGGACCACGGACGTTCACCTCCACGAACGAACCCACCAAGACTAAATAGAAGACCACCTCAGCTTACCTGACGAAGACTGTGAAGGGGGAGCTGGACCCACTAGAGTTCGATGACAACGCACGAATCATTTTTTGAGGTGGAGAGATCCACAAGCGCCCCCAGGTGTTCTCGACAAGTACTCCACAAATGTCCCCACTCCACTATAACTCCACCAGGGCCAGGCAACCTACCTGTGGAGGAGGAACATGATCTGGTGAAATTACTGGATGGCATAAATTAGTCACACACGCACACACACACACACACACACACACACACACACACACACACACACACACACGACCATAAAACATGAGCAACACTCAAATCAGTGGCCGGATAGTAAGCTTAACGACCCACTAGCTTTGAAGTGGCTACGAGAGAGACCACATTAGGGATGAAGAATGAGACGGGGGTGGGAGAGGGGAGAGAGGAGGAGGAGGGAGAGAGAGAGAGGGTGACCTGCACAGTGGACCCTGACGCCCCTTGACACCCTGATAATCCCTAAACAAACGGGTTAAAGCATGCGTCTCTCAGCTGGCAACGCTGACGTCCGTGACGAGGCAAGCGGTTACCCGTATAGGAAGACCTGTTATCACCGGGGATTTATCTTTTTTTTTCACCCCCCACGCGTAAACATCGACAGCTTTACGGCTAGTGGAGGGGGAGAGGAATACAGTCTCGTCGAGGAAGTTCTCGCTCTGATGGCTTCCGTCGTTGACCTGCTCTTGTTGGGGCGCAGTCTTGGAGCTGCAGGAGCCTCATAAATGGGACCCTAAGGTTGTATAACTAACCAAGTTTTACATATATATGACCCACGAGAAGCTACACTCCCCAGATAAACACGAGTCACACTATCATGTCTGCGCTTTGGACACCACCCATCCTTACAACACCACAAACACTGATTGAACACATCCCAAGACCCTTCAAGTTCACAAGGCAACTCCCATAAAGAGGACACCAATCACTTACTGCTCACTTGCCCGACACTCAACTGCACACACAGAAGCACACGCTACATACGCACACACGACCCATGGTCCCGACCGGTGGATGTGGCCAGCTCCTGAGCGCTGCAGGAGCCTCAACGACAGAAGGGATGAGTCAACAGAGTCCCATAATCATCCTCAGACAGCAACAGTCGTGTACGACGCCCCGTCCCCTCCTCCCGTAGCAGGCATACACCTCCCACAAGCATACATCCGGACACACCATACCACACAGCATGGTGGTCTGGCCGCCCCTTTTGAGGTCCTCTCCCTATGTCAGAGGGAGCGGATATGGAACATGTAATAACCTGGGACAGACGACAGCTGAGGAAAGTACTGGGCAAATACTGCCAGATCTTCTATACTCTTTTCTCGTCATCTTGGAAATTTGACGTATTTTTTCTTCCACTCTCTCTCTCTCTCTCTCTCTCTCTCTCTCTCTCTCTCTCTCTCTCTCTCTCTCTCTCTCTCCTATACAGAAAGACCTAAAAGTAATACATACTGTCAGTGCCGTAGGGTCACGAAAGACACTAGTGAAACTTGTAAACAAGAGAAAGAGTCCAGATACATTTGCATAAGCCAGAAAGGGAATGAAACACGTAGCCTATTATGAAAGGCTGAGAGAACTTTTCTATATAGCCCGAGAGAGAGACAGAGAGAGAGAGAGAGAGAGAGAGAGAGAGAGAGAGAGAGAGAGAGAAAGACAAGACAGACAGACAGACAGCAAGACAGACAGATGTAGGGACAAAGACAAGAACAGAGGAAGAGAAAACCATACGAGATAGAGCAGAATAAAAAGGCAAAAGAGTTAAAAAGTCTTATAGAATCTTTTCCACTTGGTAGATTTCAGAAATGTATCTATCTGTCCCAGACAAGTTTGTACAGTGAGGACCAGTAGGTGTGGGTTCGATGTTTCGTCCTCATCACCACTTGCAAGTTCGAAGCTTCCTTGAGCTTTCCATTGGAAGATCAATAACTACTTCATTCAACAGGTTCGGAAGGCTTCACTTTCACCTTAGGTTAGTATCGTCTTCGCTATCCAGATCCATCCACTTATAATCGCTTCGATGTTCCGAGGTTTCAGATTTGTAATTCAAATGAGGAGAATTTGTTTTCGTCTCTTAGAATTTAGAGCCATGAACGATACGACTTGAGACAAGTGTTTAGATGAGATCGTTCAACCCCCGTGCGTACGACATTCCCCACCTTGAAGCCTAACTATACGACCTTTGGGTAAGACCGTGCGACGACCCTTCAGTTCGATGGTATGACCTTTGAGTACGAGGTTACGGCTTGTATGGTATGGCGACATGGCATTTGACCCGACCGAAATTTAAGGGTCTTGTTATCATACTGTCGTACTCATTGTTGGTACCGTCATGATCGTACCGTTGTACCATCATGGTAACGTTGTACTCAGTGGTAGTAGCATCATGGTACCGTCGTGTTCAATGTTTGCACCGTGTTAACCAAGCATCGTACCGTTGAACTCAATGGTAGTATACCGTGTTGACCAAGGATTGTACCGTTGTACTCAATGGTAGTATACCGTGTTAACCAAGGATTGTACCGTTGTACTCAATGGTAGTATACCGTGTTAACCAAGGATTGTACCGTTGTACTCAATTGTAGTACGTTACAAAGGATCGTACCGTAATGTTCAAGGGGGTTCGTCGAGAAAATCATTTAGCGATTGATTAGTCACGATAAAAAAGAGATGATCAAGTCTGATTAGAATATTGTCATTAACTTTAATCAAATCACAAAACACAAGCTAGATAGGCGAAATTCTCAGCCTTAACCCGCAGTGGATTTGTCGAAATTGAGATTATTAACTGTAAAAACAAATATGCGAGACATTAAGCTTTCTGAAGATACCATTTTAACACACACACACACACACACACACACACACACACACGTTGTCAAGGAGAGCTGGTCATGGCAAGAGATATGCCAAGTATGCTAGTATGCTAGTTAAAAGTTTGGCCAGCATATTCCAGGCTTGGACTGAGCAAGAGATTGGACAAGCAGATAGAATTTTCCCCATTATCTCTGTCTCCAAGGTTGATATTCCAGGATGGACTCAGGGAGAAGACCACCGTTCCTACCACACTCCCCAGGATATACTAGAAATAAAAGGAAATACAGGGGTAGACGATGTCAAGTGATAAACTTTTAATTTTACTTGTGTGATTAAAACATGTTGAAAGGTACGTATGTCTCCCACTTCAGCAAGATAACGTCAAGAACAAGCAAACAATGGCCTCATTTGCACAAGTAGAGCCTTGAACTGTCAGGTACATCACAAAGACCAAACACAACAGCTGAGCCCTACAGCCTATGCTTCATGTGCTCAATGAAAGAAACTCGCCCCCCATATACCACGTCGCTCCTATTCCTTCTATCCCTGAACTTACTATCTCCATCATACCAACAGAAACAAAAGATATTATTCCTTTCCAGTTTCCAGTTGGTTCAAGTGTTGGCTGCAAGTGGCATTACCCAGCAGGAAAGCGTAACCTCGCTCCAGGGAAGCCAGACTTGTTCCCCTTATGATGTTTGGCAAGTTATTTCCGACGAACTCTTCCCATACAGCTATTTCCTCGATGGGAAGTCATGCCACCGATGGAGGTAGCCATGAAATGATGACCTGACCCATGGAATGACAGGGAGAATGACCTGGCTCATGGAATGACATGGAAGATGACCTGACCCATGGAATGACATGGAAGATCGATGACCTGACTCGTAGAATGACCCGATCCATGAAATGACTTTATTCATGAGCCGACCTTAACCTATGGACATGACTGCTCGGGAAAACCACCTACCTACTCTAGCGGATGATCTCGCCAGCGAACAAAGAGTCAGCCTCTCAGGCTGGCAAACAATTTTGCCGACACATACAAACCACAACAGCGCGCCTCAGACCAACAAAGGCTTTCGCTGACGAACTATACATGAGCCACCCCTTGCCTGGATGTATATCAGCGCGATTAACTTTCCTCAGAATGTCAACGTACTTGCTAAAAAAGGTGGTTGAACTTTACGAAAATCGTCTCCTGACAATCTGTCTGTCTGTCTGTCTGTCTGTCCGCGACAGGCGACGACGATGTCGGGGGGATCGATGTGTGTAGATATAGAACGCGTCGCCTTCAAACTTTGATTTTGCTGGAACTCCCGCGAGATGGGGTAGTAAATGTTATGGTGATCCTCTTTGTTCTGTCACACACGTGGTGGGTCGGGTTACGGTAGGTGGGTGGGTGGAAGAAGGGAGTGAGGTAGAGGGACAAGTGTGTTGAGGGGAGGGAATGGGGGATGGGGGGAGGACGCTAAGTAGACAAAGACAAATGCAACAGTTCATAGAGAAATGAGTGACTTACGTATATGATAGTGTTGTCTATGCCAGTCAACAAAGACCCTTGTCGTTATAGACTGGACTGTTTTGACGAGTGTGTGTGTGTGTGTGTGTGTGCGTGGTGTGTGCGCGCGTCAGTGCATGTGTGCGACCTTGGCCGTGTTGTTTCCACGTTAAGTAATCGCATTTACTCAGTTGATGATCACGTCCATCCTGGATTGTTCATGCGAGTAATCGCTCACAAAGACAAGACTGGATTATGTCATTCACATTGACCCCGTCAGTTTCTGGCCGGCCGTGGGATTAACAGTGTGTGGATGTAGCTGTTTAGTTCATGCCTCTGACCTTTAATACTAGGTTGTTAAGGAGATTAACCACGTAATTAATCTGGCCTATTGAGAGGGAATGGCCCTATCATTACCTCTTACGGTATGTTAATTTGTAGGGCTAATGATCCTTCCACTATTGCATTACTCACACGATTCATTTTCTGATCGTAATTTGAATGCTCAGGGTGGTCGTTCTACGTCAAGTCAGTATTAATCAGGCAGTATTAAGCCCCTCATTGTGGGACCATACGGAGGGATTAATGTTATCGTATAATCGATTTTTCACAGAGGTGATCGCGCCATTACTCTACACTGATCACAGGGTGTTGGAGTTGAAAGCGATAACTAAAGTTATTCTATAGGCAGACAACATTGGTTTCACCATCTACAAGTGTTTACCACACACGAGATTATGACAATAGATAACCTCTCGATCATTAGGTCTCTTGTCATCTGCTCTTCCTATGTACTTAGGTAACGAAGAGTTTCCCCCCTCACTAACAGTATCAATTTTCATCTTCGTCCAACACACGTCTCTCACTCGAAATATAATCCATCTTCTCCCTTCACTGAAAATATAAATGAAACAACATCTCCCTATCGAGATCTTGCTTCGAAATGGATACAATCTTCTCTGTCACTTTGCTCTACTGTTTTTTTTCTGTCTCCTATTATTGACCTTCAGTAACTCCACTTGAACCTTGTTGTTCTTCATCTCTTTTACGACATGGGTTCAGATCTCCCATCTGTGGTCAAAGAGCAGTTTTGATCATTTTTCCTTCAGGTTCGCGAGATTATATTAGGTTAGGTTGTCTTTAGATTATGTTGATGGGGCTGGGTTATGCAAGGTTAGTTGTTGATAGGTTAGGTTAGGCTAGGTTAGATCGTGTCACGTTAGGTTATCCCAGCGTATGTTTAGTTAAGTTAGGCTAGGTTAGATTAAACTTAGGGTAAGTTAGAGTAGATTATACTAGGCTATCTTAGGTTTTGACAATAGATAACTTTCAAAAGACCCTACTCTCATTTCAGGAATTGGAATGCGTAATTCACACCCTGACTGCTTTAAGAAACTAGATAATTAAAACGAAACAAACCATAGTTCGTGAAAATTAAAACCCAAATGCATCGATTCTGTCAACCGAAAGGAATTTCTCAAGCTCAAGTTGTGATAGATACATCCCAGTGAGCCATCGTAGGCACATGGATACAGAGGTAGGTCAGCTACCCACTGGAGGTGTAACCTCGAGTGGGCGGAGTCCGGTAACGCCGATCGTTTCTCCTGCCCAGCTGGCTAGGTGTGTGTATGTGTGTCTTTCGTTACATCCTTGTCGGCATGTAAGCCCCCTTCAGCCTCTCCAACGAAGTCTAGATACCTTTGTCAATTCCCTTACTTGATCCTCCATTGGAACTTCCTCTCTGTACATGCCATTAAGTCATTCTTCTCTCTCTCTCTCTCTCTCTCTCTCTCTCTCTCTCTCTCTCTCTCTCTCTCTCTCTCTCTCTCTCTCTAATCCTCATGCGCCTCTCCTTCCCGTTGTTTCGGATATCGTAATTATCCCCACAATAGGAGCCAGGCCCTCGTCATCAGCAGCCAATGACGTGTAAATATGGCCCCTCGGTTACAACGACCTCTCAGAGAAAACCTTTGTCATATTCCTCGCCACACACGCTCCCTCTCCCCTCCTCGGCCTCTGGGAGAGGTCTTGGGAGGAGGGAGAAGAGGAAGGAAGATTGAGGGTGGGGGGGAAGGAAGGAACGTGTACGTGAGAGCAGTGTGTATGGTACGCGATGAATGTCTTCACTAATTCAACCTAATGTATCAATCATGTCAAGCAAAGAATGTTAGAAAATAGATCCCACAAGTGTCTACGATAGATAATGTAATCTCTGATAGACAATTTAATCAATCCTACGGTAATCTAAGAGCTCTAGAGGCGTACAGAGTAGAGGCAAGGTAACGGTGAGACTCGGAAAATGTTTTGAGAGAAAGATGCCGATCTATAAACGTCGCCACGTCTCCTCCAGACTCACGAAGCGCACATGACTCTACGTCGCTCCCTCATTTCACGAGGCCGCTCGGTCGTCGATAAGAGGAAGTGGATAAGGATGGGAAACCAGATGGATTGGCTGAGGAGAGAGCGAGTCGAAGGATACACGGGAAGACTTCCAGAGGATATCCGATAGAGGGGTGAAGGATAAGAGTGCGTTGAGGGAGTGTGGGATGGAGGAAGGAGGGTAGGCTTGAGGTAGATTGAGGGTAGAGTGAGGTAGACGATCAAGAAGGATATCGGTCTGTCTACCCACTTGCCCATTCTCCTCCTGCCTGCTTCCCCGCTTGCCTGCTTGTCCACTTGGCCACTTGCCTGCTTGTCCACTTGGCCTGTCCAGGCCCCCTTGCCGGAAGCTAATCACTAGAGGGACTTACAGAGAGGATGAAGCGGAAAGAGGAAGCCATCGGAGGGGCAGATCTGGGGAGCGGAGGAAGAGGAAGCCGGGGAGGGAGGGATTAAGGGATGAAAATGGGATGAAGGAAAGGACATGATAGAGAGGGGAGAGGAGAAAGACAAGGGGTGTAGATGGCAAGAGAAGATAAGGTTGAAGAATTAGAGGAACAGGAGGAGAGAAAATGGCGAAGATGTGAACAAGACGGATAAGACGAACAGCGACAACAACAAAGATATTAAAAAGAAAGACTAAAGTGTGTGTGTGTGTGTGCGTGCGTGCGTATAAGTGTGTGTGTGTGTGTGTGTGTGTGTGTGTGTGTGTGTGTGTGTGTGTCTATCTACCTCCGATGACTTGCGACGAGAGTTTGCCTTCGGTCTGTTTTCCCTCAACATTCATGACAGCAGTCAACAGCTTACTCCAGTATTCCTTCAACGTACACGCGAAGGTACACACCTCACCACATCAGTGTGACACCGTTTCTACTCAAGTCTCAGCTCTGTTTCTTTTCCTGTCATACGATCCTTGTGCATGTCTAACACTAATTGTATACATCTATCAATCTATCGATCGCGTGATAGACTCCATGCGATCCCTTACCATATCTAACACTAGCTATATACATATATCAAACCATCGATCGATCGCATTATAGACTCCTGTATAATTACCTCGAGGTTATTGCTTCTATAGTCTGAATTCCTTGTGGTGTTCGATCATCTCCTCCTGGGCTTTTAAAAGCTCCTTAATCCTGCGTCTCAAAAAAAAAAAAAATCTGTCTCGCTTAAGGTATATATATCTAACCTCCATATTATATTAGTGTTTGTTCTTTACATCATGTTGCTCTGCATGTTAACATACGGAACGATTTGCCAAATAGAGTGGTCACAAGCAGAACTATTGATACGTTTAAGAACAGATTCCATGAATACTTCGCTCCAAGGCCACAACTTCCGTTATTTGCGTCTCTATAGTCAATATAACAGTTTGTAGTTTATTCTCCTTGAATTATCCCAATGTCCTCTAACTTTCACCACTGTATTCTGAGTTTCTGATCTTTTACACAGTCACAAATAGCCTCGAAAGGCTCCAATAGTCTATTGCTGTTTGAATTGCTTTGTTTACTAGTACGTGCAATTGCTGAGCTGATAGATTCAAGCGAAGAAAATAAGAAAATCACCTTTTTAAGTTTTAAAAAGTGTTTCTCTCAGGGTAAAGCCCCCTCCCTCCCTCACACCCCCTAACAAGTCTCACAAATCAACAGAAACTTGCACATCTCTGGCCCCCAGCGACACACTCCGGGAAATAAATTATCGCCAGCTAGAGATATATTTCCACCCCCCCCACGGGTGAGTCACGTGATAATTTCCGCTCGTCTGCGACCCCGGGGGAGATTTCCTGGAGGCGATGCATTCCTTCCCCTCCCCATCTCCTCTTCCTCCCCTCCCCATCTCCTCTTCCTCCCCTCCCCCGCCTTCTCCTCTCCCCGCCACACAACGTCATTGCTATGCCACCACCGTCAGTCGTAGATGACACCACCAGGTTCCACTTCCTCCATCCCCAACTTTTCCTCCAACGTTGTTACTACACTCCCTCCGACACTGCTACACTCCCTCTAACATTGCTACGCTCTCTCCAACATTTCCTATATTCCCTCTAACATTCCTGCACTCCATTTAACATTTCCTACACTCCCTCCGACATTCCTACACTTCCTCCAACACTCCCTCCAACATGGACGGCACTCGCAGCTCTTCACCAGGTTCCCCATCGTCTCCAACATCAACGGAGATATGGCCGTTGCCCCACCCACAAACACCAACCCACACACCCTCCCATCCACCCACACCCACCAACCCACACACCCACCAACCCACACACCCACCAACCCACCCTCCCACTGGACGAATCGTTTGGTCCTGGACCACCAAAAAATATTTGACACTGGTAAAGAAGCTGAATCTTCAAGCAGGAATAAGGGGAGATATTCTAGTTGGACAGAATATTCAAGTGATGGCAGGGGAAAAAAAAAGTTCCCCGATGACAGGGGGAAAGTTCCCCTGATGGTAGAGGTGAACGTTCCCCTGATGGAAGGGGTAAAAAAAAAAAGTTCTCTAATGGTAGGGGAAATAAAGTTCCTTGATGGAAAGGGAAAAAAGTGTTCCCCTTGATGGCAGGGAAAAAAAACTTACCCGATTTAAGAAGGAAAGCTCCCATTATTGCAGGGGAAAAAAATACCTACCATGATGGGGAAAAAATCTCCCCATTCAACTGGGGAGAAAAAAATACCTGGATAGCAGGGAGGAAAAACATTTTCCCCCCTTGTGGCAGGGGGGAAAAAAACAACGTGGCTGAGGGGTAGTTATCCTGAGACAGCTATTCTTCTTGATCTGTGTAAACAAACTACAGTCCGAAGGACGAGAGACACATCTGAATACGTCACTTTATGATGGTGAGCTCATGAAGGGGAAACAAGAGGGTTATAAGCATTGTGTTATCATCCTAAAAGGACACCTTGACAGACTTTCAGATTTGATCCGTAACATAATCGATTCAATTCAGCCCAGGTCAATAAACATCCAGGAGGATTGGACAGAGTGAATGAAGTCGCGACGCTAAGAGATCTTTGAAGCAACAGGAGACAAAACTCAATTCCAAATTATTCAGATAATGAAATATTCGGCAAATTATTCACGACAAAGCTTGAATATATCCTCCTCGAGTTTGGTCAACGCTTTTTACGAAGCACAAAGTACTAATAGAGAAGGTCCAGAGGAGGGTAATAAAGATCAGCGTGTGTGTGTGTGCATGGGAGTAAAGACAGGGTGCATATATATATAGTGTCGAGAGACGGGGCAACAAGAGTGTCAAACCACTCACCAAACAAATGGTAATCACAAATATTAATTACAAAAATTAATCACAGACAGTAATGACAAATCGTGATCATAAATAGAAATTACAAATAGTAACCACAAACAGTGATTACAGATGATTACAAACAGGAATCACAGAGTAATCATACACAGTAATCACAAATATATCAAACACGCGCTTCACAGTGTGATGAGTCCACTGGAAGATCCATCCAACAGCCAAAGCCAGCAGGAGTTAACTCGCCATCAGTCGTTCTCTCTCTCTCACCAACACCCCATCACCAGCGCCTTCATCCTTCATCACCACCAGCTCGCTATGTGTCTCTCTCTCTCTCTCTCTCTCTCTCTCTCTCTCTCTCGAGTTCGCTAGCTTTTCAGAACTTTTAGGTCAATCTCTTTTTTCTTTCATGTCTTCGCTTGAGAGGTAGTGTGTGTGTGTGTGTGTGTGTGTGTGTAAGCAAGGAGTAAGTCTTATTGCTCGAGCCCAGCTTCCCTACCACCATCACCACCAACAGAACCACACCTCCCACGCCTGTCTCTCTCCCCATCACCATCCCCCCACCCATTACAACCCCACAACCAACAGCTTCAAATGTCATGTTCTTCCACACCAACATCACAGTAATCCTCTCCCCCGCCACATCACCATCACCGTAGTCTCCCTCACCCTCCAACCCCTCACCACCACCACCATCAATAAGACTCCCTCCCTCCCCAACATCTCAGTCACTCTCTGGGACTTTACTTTGATTTCCGTAAGCGGCTTAGCGATGTTTCCCCAAAAGACTGGCGGGGCAGAGGCTTCCGAGTGCCATAACTGGCAGCGACTGGCACGGTGCCGCGGGGGTGTCAAGTATACTGCCACACCTCTGTGTCAAGTATGCTGCCCCACTTTTGTTAAGTATGCTGCCACACCTCTGTCTAGAATACCGACTCGAGTGTCATGTGCGTTACCAAAACTAAGTGTCAAGTTTGCCACCACTTATGTGTCAAGTTTGGCACCACTTTTTTGTAAAGTTTTGCGCCACTTTTGTGTCAAGAATAGTACGACATTTCTGTGTCAAGTATACTAATATAAACGTGTTATAAGGTTCATTACAACTGTTTCAGTTCTCATTTACACCCACCTCCCTTAAAAAGAAAAAAACAAAAAGAATTAGCATCAAATTTTAAGCAATCATTCAAATCTTAGCCTACAAGAAAAAAGGAAAAATGTAAAATGGTTACCACCCGTGTCTGATCGTGTCTCGAGCCTCAATGGAAGCCTTTGAGTGTGATCCGTTTGGACTGCAACGTCGCGTCTATATTCTTACAGCACCTTGTGGAGAGCCACCTCAGCTGACCCCACTGAACAAACATGTCAGAACCCTGCAGGGAAACGCGGTAATAAACTCTGACCGATTTCGACACACGAGAAAAATACGTGGGTCTTCACATCTTGAATTGATTAACAGGATTATTTCATCTCCTGAAGCTGTCGAGGGTTACCCAATATCTAATTGAAACTCGTTGAAACAGTTGGAGTCTGAAATATTGTTGCGTGTCCGTGTGGCCAGAGATGTGTTGGTGTAGCCAGGGATGATGCGTTTTCGTGGCCAAGGGTGTGTTCATGTGGCTCCTTATGTGTCTAAATCGTCAAGAAAACGTCCTCGTGACCAGGGATATACATGTTCATGTGGCTCGAGAAGTGTTCGTATGGCCAGGGACATAACCACATGGTACGTCTATGTGGTCCATGTGGTTTGTGTCTATGTGGACCAGAATGTGCAAGCCAAATGGCTAGAAAAATGGAAAGGTGGCTAGGAACGTGTGTGTGTGGAGGGGGGGGCATACGGTGTGTCCACGTTGCCAGGGATGGGTTCATATGGCCAGGGGAGTCTCCACGTAACCAGAAATAATTTCTCAGGGGAATACAATGAGTTATCGTAGCATTTTAAAGCGCCAAAAACTTGCAAAAAATTTTCGTCAGAACTTACAATTTATTAATAATACACGCTATATAGAAATATGTTACGATTCCAAACACTGTATGTATTGTTCAGCGTCGCGTCCGGGTTGACGCTCCTTTGCTAGGCTCAGCCGTTGGCGATGGAGTGGTCCTCGTTCCCCAACACCAAGCCGAATTGCTCGGTGCTGGGGCACTGGCAGCGACCAGGTACTCCCAACTGTACTTTGCACGTGGAGCCCGAAGTCCAGGACCCTGAGCATCGCAGGGTGCACTTCGAGTACCATAGCAGAGGCCTATACTCAGGCGACTCAGAGATCCTCCCGGACAGCGAGCTGTACCTCCTTCTCCTCCAGGCCCACAGTGAGAACGAGAGTGGGGGACACATGATCGCTGGCTGCTACAACCAGGAGCTCTGGGTCGCGATAGTTCCTAGGCATGAGTACCCTATCGCGACCTTCAAAATGACCCCGCAGGTCGAAGAGAAACCACCTCCCACCGTCGATGGCGAGCCTTCGTACAATCTAACGATGAATCTCAAAGTCGAGACCATTCTTCAGAAACCGGGGAAGAAACCACTTCCAATACCTCGCACTGCCGTCTCGTTCTCTCAGCTCGTTCCAGGCAACAACGACGAGGACGATGTTGTTTGCCTTGTCTCCGGGGTGGATCAGACACTGGAGATCAGCAACAACTCCCTGAAAGAGATGTTCTTACTCTCCCCTGAGTGGAAGAAAACATACGAGAAACCCGATAGGTCCAATGTGTTAGAATCCAAGGTCACTTGTCCCAACGAGAAGTCCTTCTGGTTGGTCAGGGTGCCCGACCAGCAGAAAGTTGAGGGACAAGAGCCTGCCAAATAGTTTATCGACGGAGAAAGAGAGTGCCGACTCAGTGCTCTAGTTCGCGACATCTATATCAGAGCGAAAACCCTAAAGGACATCGTGGAGGATTCTAAATGGGAGATTAGGATGCACAAGCCACAGGAGAACACTATGTTCCAGGCTGAGGTGGCCTGCCAGAACATGAAGCCCCTCTGGGTGATCCAGCTCCCAGATAACCACTTGGCTCAGAAGCCTCAGCCAAACAACTTCGTCGAGAAAGTGACCTCCACCATTGAAGTCATCGAAGATGAGAGCGAATGCCGCCTCGCTCTTCCAGACCGCGACATTTATACGGATGCGAAAACCCTACGAGAGATCATGAAGAATCCTGAGTGGGAAATTAGGATGAACAAGTCACAGGAGTACAACGTGTTCCAGATTGAGGTGACCTGCCAGAACATGGAGAAGCCCTTCTGGCTCGTCAAAATGCAAGAGCCAGGGAGATTAATTGTGGAGTCCGCCGATAGTGTGGAGCCGCAACTTCGTGTGCCTCATCACTGACCAAGGTCAAGACATATACCTGGATATGGCAACGGTGTCTAATCTTGTGAAGAGATACGAGTTGGATATAAGCGACCACAAGCCAGAAAGGCATGTCGTTTTCGAGGGTCTGGTGACTTGCCCCGACAAAAAACACTTCTGGGTGTTTCAGAGGTGAAACTTTTAGTTTCACACGGAGGTAAGGTATCCAGTGGTTAGTGACGCGATGGAACTAACTCATAACTGAAATCTAATATATATTATATGTGTTCTGTCAAGTGCTGTTAACTCATAAGCGTTTTGATCATCACATACTGTAACTCGACTCTTCTGACTTGTTGTATTGTAAATAGATAAAAATGCCCCGAGTTCAGGAGGACTAACTATCGTAAACAGGATAACCAACCTTAACCACATTTCTTAACTGCTATTAACCTGCTTGTCCCCCCCCTCCTTCCCCCTTCCCTCATGCCTGCTGCCATTGCACACTTCTCACCTGCTTTCTTGACCCATCTCTTACCTGCCTGCTTTCTTAACCTTCCTACCTGCTTAACTGTTTCTCCTCCCCCTTTGATCACCTGCTTTATAACAACTCCCTCCCCCCACCCATTACTCTTCCTGCCTGCTTACCTACTTTCCCTTTCTTATGCACCACCTGCTTTCTAATCCCCTACACCACCTGACTTCTAGACCTCCTTACAGAGACCCCCTTCCTCCTTCCCCTCCCTCGTAATTACGCCAAAATTAAATTTAACCCGAAGAAACAAACCACACCTGACATCCCTCCCACTTCATCCTTTTGCTCACAAAATATCATTCAGCCCCACCCGCTGGTCTCTGGTAATTACTATATACTAATGTTTACTAAAAACAATTAGTTCTACGGAAATTCTTAGAAAAAATAACTGAAGACGACATAGCATGAGCCGGGGCTCATATCCACATAGGTTCTATCTCACTCTTCCTTCTTCTTACCTCCTCCATCTACTCCTCCAAACGTATCTTCCACTGACTGAATATTTCCGACGAAAAATAAAAAAAAGAAACTATTCCAAGTTTTGTACTATTCTGATCCGTAATGCCCTCGAGACGCGATGGATTCTTTAAACAATTACATGATAACCTTCTCGAAACCTCGGACCACAGAGAATCTGTTGTCGATTATTATCCCAAGAGTTTTTCTTGCACTATTTTCTTTCCACGAAAACAAGAGATTCACAATGATGAACAAAAAAAAAAGAAAAATCTAGCAAAAGAAACGAGTGACACAATTTCCAGTGACATTCAGCAGTAACTAAGGTATATGATTTATTCACTAAACTTTCCTGCCGAGTTATTCACCAAGTTCTCGGCTCACAACCAGAGCAGGACATTTGGGTCTCGCATGTTAAATGAAGTACGAAAAATACATAAAAAGATCAAGTAACAACAGCCATTTAGCAGACGTGAAATCAATACCTCTGATTATTTGTCACAAGGAATTTTATTTGCGCTTCTCCCTGACACTTTTTTTTTCTTTTTTTCTGTTATTTGATCTTTTTTCTCCCATGGGTCTACTACGACCAGGAATTTTTTCTCGTCAATTTTTTGATATGGAGCGCTATTTTCCCAGGCCCATGACAAGGAATTATAATATTTGGGTTTTTCAGAAAAAAAAAATACCTTTTATGCCTTGGAATGTTTTGATGAGGAAAGCCTTTTCCCAAATGGCTTATTTAACAAAGACGTTATCCTGTTCATCAATTCTCAAGCAGTTCTATTGTGACCTATTAGAAAGGCATGTGAGTGTGTGTGTCTCCTGACCTTTAAGTACTGTCTCACAGATTGAGAACTATTGCTCGTATGTTTACTAATTCACTACACTTGGTCAGATTAGAAAAGGCTAATTGATATCAACGTGTGATTATGTGTGTGTCACGGGGAGAGAGTTCTAAACTCGTGTTGCCCCGCCTCCTTAACCTTGTATGTAGTATGTACCGTGACTTTACTTCTTTGTATACATGTCTGCATAGTCACACACACACTAGGCTTATGTCAGTTACTCATTCTAACGACCGGCCCCTAAGGGAGGGTGAACAGCTGGGTGGACTGTGGACCGGCTGCCACTGACATGGGCTCGAAGCTATGCAGGTTTGATCTCAGACTGCTCGTGAATACGAAACTGGTCAGTAACGCTAACCGCTACACCACGGAGTCCCGTGTGTGTGTGTGTGTGTAAGATGGTAATAATCTTTTAGCTCTGTGAAAGTAACACAAGACAGAAAGTCTGACTCGTAGAACCTACCCAAAAATTAGCTTGTGGTACAACTCAAGATGCACCATCGATCGTAGAGACAAATCTGTTAGAAGTTGTACTACATCATCTTCGCAGCGACCACTCCTATCTACCTCCTCTCCTCCCACTCACTCTACTGCCTCTGCTCCTCGCCGAGTTCAGAATATATGAAGCACACGAGAGATCTTGTCAACTGATTAGTCAGGACAGACGATTTTAGTCGCGTTCTGAAATTTCGCATCGGTACCTGAATTTTAATCATCATCGCTTAACTCCCTCGCCATTTAATGGATCAGCTAGAGTACAGCCTCTGAACCTCACTCGCGCGAACGCATCCTCAACCCATAACCAGTGTATTCAAGGACGACATGAGGGGATCCTGCACTTACGCAAGTGATTTCCACTTATCCCCTTAATAAGTAGGTTCGTCTAGAGAGACCAGTGTCTCCATTTATGTCACCTGCGCACAAACAAGACCTCCATTGCGTCGACTTCATTTTTGCATACATTATCTACTAAATGATCCACTTGTCTGCCATATCCTGGTACAAAGTGTTAGAACACACTGAGGTCAGACTGGAGGTTCTTATGGGGGACTTAAACGCATTTGCTAGTGCGTTGTTCATACTCTTTCGATTGTCGTACTTACACACACACTTTAGTTTGGACTCTCCATCCATACGGACCGATTATCATCAAACTAGAGACTATATTTCAACAGGGAATGAGAAAACTTCTTAGTCTTGTCTTCACACGAAAATAGATTTGCAAGGCAGCAAATGACTTCCAAGAAAATAGACGTCCCTGACCTTTTGTTGCAATGATACTGGTATTGGGGCTATTGGTCATCCCCGAAGTCCTGCAACATTTCCCCCAAAATGTAAATATCTATACGTTCTTAATTCAGCCCAGAAGAATGGCTTTATTCGCATTCTCTCTCTCTCTCTCTCTCTCTCTCTCTCTCTCTCACTCTCTCCGTCAAGCCTTGGCAAAATGCATCTCGTCTCGACTGACGAAGCAACACAGAAACGAAGAAAAGCCTCGACACTCCCAACCCTCTTCTCTCTCCTTCAGTCAGTTCCTCGGCAACAGAACCCAACACCTCCTCCTCCTCCTCCTCGAGTCTGCCTGTGTGACCAGACTCGTGTTGTTATTAAGGGGACTTCAAGTCGGCCTTTGTCTCGTAATGTGGCCCTCGACTTACCTGGATAGCTGGACGTCTCTGGGTTACTATAAAGCCAGGCGTCCCAAAGAGGCGGTGGGAAATTATTTTTTTCCCCGAATGGAGATCGAACAGAGAGAGAAAGATCATCCTAATGCTGTTTACCGTTGCACAAAAGGCAGAAGAAATCTAAACACATGACTTTCGTTACGGGGAAAACGCCATTCGTCTACACATGATAGAAACCCACACAAGAACACCTCCTGTCGAATGAAAGAGGAGCCACCCACCCTGAACCTTCTCACACTAGTGCGCAAGACACCGGGAGTACTACAAGGCAGTACGTAGGGAAACCAGATGACACAGGACCTGATGATCGATGAGATTAGCTGCTAGAGGACAGGAACAAGTAACCTAAATTCCTGATGTATATAGATGGGATGGGACTGTAAGGAAGTTAAGAATTGAAGGACAAGACAAAAGTGGCTTAAAGCTCTGATGATCTCTGGTTAAAAGACAATCGGCGATTGTAGAAACTAGTAATCTAGAAGAGAAAAGCCAACAGCTTCATACTTCGTCGTTAAACACCAATCCTACAGTGTCCCACGACCTCCTGCTCATACCAACATCCCAGCTGACACTTGTGTCCAGTCAGCGACAGACCACAGAAGCAGCGGCCCCTGGGCCTATTAAGACTGCTTTGGGGCAGCCACCTGCAACATCCTCTCGCGAGAGAGCCACCTGCTACAGTTCCTGCCGTGCCATCCTCGAGTAAGGCGAATGAATGGCAGGCCTAATATGCGCCACTCACCCCATTCCACAAGAGGAGGAGGAGGAACAGAAGAAGGAAGGGGAGAGGAAGGGGGAAGGGCAGCAGCGGTAGTAAGCCATCATCTAATCTCGTCTATACCCAGGTCAACTCTGGATGGACAAGCCACCCGTATCACCATCGTTCCAGTCTTCAGTGGTGCCTCTTGACTGCGTCTGAGCGTCAGGAACTCGCATAACTTCGGGCCTTTGACGTCTCTGGATATAAACAACGTTCCTGTATGATGACTCTCTTCACGGAGGAGTGGGAGCTCACCAGCGACACAAGACACTTCTCGGAACCCAGTAAAATAATGCCCACTGGCTCCCCGGCCATCATACCTGCTGGGGAAGGACGAGTCTGGTGTTCCTCAGGCTGGCTATTTGGCTCCTACGCTCTTAAACGATCTTGACGTTGCTTGAAATTGTCGTCATCGGTCGATCAGCTGTGGTCTATGCCGTTCGTTCTTTCGATCGATGAGGATAATTGTAATCTTATCATATCGTCTGACAATGCAGACAACTAGGCCCATGCAGGCATCATACTTCCTCTGATTCTCGGCCTTGGATACCATTGCTCGCTGCCGTAATTGCCCTGCATCTCTAGTAATATGCGAACGCATGTAGACGATGAGTAAAACTACGTCCAACAATACGCACAACAGAAGATGGACTTAACCTTTAACGATAGGCAATTCATGGGTAAAAATGTTTACGTCACAATATATAAATTTGCTAAAGTTTTTCCCCTATTCTTGTATCATAGATCCAGCGCTTGTTATGTGTGTGTGTCTGTGTGTGTTAAGGCGCGCAGAGAGAGAGAGAGAGAGAAATATTCATCAAATCCACTATTTACATTCACAGCCAACTGCTAGTTTGAATTCCCAAAAGCAAAATTAAAAAGAATTTGGACACAAGTCATTAGGCCAAGGGTAAATTATCTGAAATTCTGGCAGAGGTTTTTGTATATTTCTAACTATAAGCATAACCTACAGCACGATTTTATTACCTCCGTCTCCTCTTATATCATTTAGGGAAATATATGAACAAGAGTTAATCACATCCCTTGTTGATAACCGAGTCAAATGGGGTTGTTCCATGTGCTTTGATTGGCTGACTGAAAGCAGGCATTGTAGATTGCTGCCATTGTATCAAGTGTTATGATTGGACAGCTCGTGTTGCATATGTTATTGCCTCACTGCGGTCTAGGTGGTGATTATGAGCAGTTAGGTAACACTGAACTCCCCTAACAGTGTTGTTGTCTATGATAGTTACACACTCAACAATCATCAGCACACAGAAGGATCCCACCGTCCAGTCTCTCCTCTAACTAGAAAATAACAATAGTCTTTCCTCTAACTAGACAATAACAATCTCCAAAAATATGATGCGTAATATTTTGCACTTCCCTCACTGTTCTTAAGCATCTTGAAAAAGAGCCAATCTTCTTCGCTTATATTTTATATATCACAGGAAATATTCTCTTTTACCATAAAGTCTCTGATGAGCTCCAGTGTTGATTTAGACTTAAAGATCAAACAAATTAGCTAAGAATTTACAGATCAATGATGAACAATCACACTTTTTTGTGTTGTTGTTGACTATCACGATGCACTCTACCAAAACCATGTTCTACCAGTAGTGTCTACCAACTCGACCAGCTGACGAGGAATATCTTTGACTGGAATCGAACGCAATCACGCAGAAACCATCGCCACTCCATCCATTAGCGAGGTGGACGTAGTTCAGGTCTGACTATAGAGATGCGTTTCAACAAGAAGACGCCAGAATGAACTCCGTGGAAAGTACGAGCAAGACGATAGAGTTCACGGCGATGTGCTCTGTCCATATATGAGAGAGAGAGAGATTTTTTTTTACTCTTTCTTCAGAAGAAACACCGAAGAACTTCCACGTAAAACATGAAGTCTTCGTCAAATTCCCTTCACGAGACCTGGACCTTCGCCTTTTTTTTTTTTTCTTGACCGAAAATTAAGAATTCTAACAGAGGGTTTTCATTGCTCAAAATGGGCCAGAGAGAGAGACCTGTTCAGACACACACACTAAAGTCCTTAACACAACCTGCTATGTCAGTTCGTCTCGAGTTTCTGGTAATTTGCAGTCTTCCCTCCGTCTGCCGACCCCAACTTCACAGGATAATACAGTGTGATGCAAGAGGTCCTCGCCACTCGGTACCCTGCGAGAGCTGCCATCTGATGCACTAAGGACAAGGGTTCTCACAAGGGGATCATCGTTCGCAACTCCAGCTTCAACTGAAGCAGGTAATGTCTTCCTTCAGGACGATTATGAACCAGAGTCCTTGAAGTTAGAGTCTGAATGAGAGGAGCTACAAAGGACCAGATGACACCCACGTCTCCTTCAGGAGTCCAGGCGAGAGGAACTAGAAAGGCACAATAGGCTCTCGAGAGGTCTCCATCAGGAGCTTAGGTACAGGAAGTATACAGGCGAACCAAAAAAGCCACCCACGTCTCTTTCAGGAGTCTAGAAGAAAGACATATAAAGGCAGACCAGAACAGAAGCCATCCATGCCTCCTTCCGGAGGCAAGGATACAGGAACAATACAGGCGGACCAGACCAAAAGCCATCCATGTTTAGACCAAAGGCCCCATCCAGGCACACTATGAAACCTACGTCTTCTTCAGGAGGGAGGAATGTGTTGTGTTCAGCGACGGAGCGTCTGTCTGGAGTGCTATCTGTGGTTGAGTCTTAGACACCAAGGAAGGTGTGCGATCTTCCGTCCGTCTAGGAGGCTCCGAATGCTAAGGTGGGGGTTTGGCCTGGGGTGCCCCCTCACTTGATGGATTCCAATCCTATGTAAGCTGCTTACGGCGGCTAATTTCATCAAGACACGGGAGCGTGAAACGTCTCACACCAGAGCGCCTGACGCGATTATAGCACATCCAAACCTTCTGATTATTCACCAACACTGATACCCCCCCCCCCCCCCCAAGAGCTTTACGCCTCCGTCACCAGCCTTCCCTTGTCTCCTACGACGCCTTCTGCAGTGGGGACCCTATGCTTTTAGTGTGTACACACGGGTGCAGAAGTCCCCACCCCACTCTGTACAAATAGTGATTGTGGATACGTAATCACACACACGCACGCATGCACGCACACACACACACACTCTGACCAAGAGTTGGCAGAGGCTTGGCCGATGTTGGGCCCGCATTATTTCAAATCCTCGATGCGACAGTTGGCCCACTATCCCCCCTTTATCCCAGGTGTTCATCCTACCCTCGCGGACGGTCGATAAATGGGTACCTGACTTAAGCCGAGTGTGTGTGTGTGTGTGTGCGTTATACTTTAAGGTGGACTAGCAGTCAGTGGAGAAGACTTGCATTTCAAGTATTTGAGTACACAAGCCTGATATTGTTGGAGTCGTGGAGACAAAACTTATCAAGGAGACAGAAATCTGCCTTTATCTCTCTGGAGGTGTATATGATAACATGGGAAACTATAGACAATGGAAGAAGCGGATTGATCCTCTTGATAAAAGATAACCTTAATCTTTAGCAAACAGTGGGAAGAGGAAATGTAGGGAAAAAAACAAATGGTATCGAGAATCTATAGTCTCAGAAATAATTTCCACGAAACTAAAACAAAGATAATACTGAAAGATAATACCGAAAGAACAAGAAAAATGGTTCATGAAGCAGTAAACAACATACTTTGATGGGAATGTTCTAATAAAGGAGGGTATCATTCTATTATAGGGAGAAAGGAATCAGATTCTCGCATAAACAAAAGCTCTCACAGTATGATGGACAATTTCGTGTACCAGCGTGTCATTAAGCAGACTAGAATCAAGAGAGGCTGATGAACCATCATTACTCGGTCTGATCTCCACACACACACACACACACATACACAACAGCTTGTTACTTATAGCACACCAAATGGAAAAGGTGATCCCGTAATGCTTCAATTATCATTATCAATCACTTATTATTTATCAATATCATTATATTAGTATCATAACTTTTATCATGAAGTATTATCATTATTACTATTACCATCAATGACATTACACACACACACACACACACACACACAATCTTCCACTAGCAGTTGATATTAACGTGTTTGATGTCCGGCTGGAAGCAGAGCACCGCATGGAATGAAAAGTTTAATGAGTTGAGCGAATGGACGAGGGGAAAAAAAAAAAGGAGAGAGGGGGTGGGGGGAGTAATTCCAGACTCAACCCAAAGGATTTACAGGCTGGAAAGATCAGATCGCTTTCATTTAGGAGAGTTTTGTCTGGAAATATCCCATGCATGTCGCCCGAAACAGCATCAGGACAAGTGCAGATAAGGTTCGCGGGATTATAGTGATATGCACGATGATGGACGAGATGGGATTCGTCTCGAGATAACAACTCAATGTCCAGGAAGTTGCGACTTAGTGGTAGATACTTCAGTGGTAATGCGTTATACAGAAGATCTGTATGAACTATACACACACACACACACACATATATGTATGTATGTATATATATATATATATATATATATATATATATATATATATATATATATATATACATATATATATGGGCCGCTCCAGCATCCCTGGGAATGCATGTAGACAAGCACCATCTCTATATAAACTCTAAGTCACTTCCTCTTATGAAAGCTTATCTCCGAACCCCAGCTTGTTCCAGAGATATCACCTGGCTTATCGATAAGCTTTTACGCGAGCTTACCAGTGACCCTTTTATTTTTTTTATCTTTTTTTTTTTTTTTTGACATGCATGTATCCAGCGAGATTAGCATATACTCTACACGCCTTATGTACAATAAAAAAAAAAAAAGGTCACCCCTTTTCAACTCCAGCTACACGTGTGATAAATGAAATACACTTTTTTTTTCCCCTCCATGCTCGTTTTTCATGACGCAATCCTTTTTTAACATCAGAGCGATAGTGAGTGGTGAGCGGGTGGGTACACATATTTCAGGTGTAACCGCCCATAACCAAACCCAACAGATGTTTGGTGAAAATGATCAGACTACTGGATTCTTTTAATCATATATATATATATATATATATATATATATATATATATATATATATATATATATATATACACACACACACAGTGTAGGGGATGAGCGGGCGTGGGAAGTCACTTGTTGTTTGCTGTCGACACATAATTGGTGGCAGATTGAGGCGAGAAGCTGTAGACGTTGGTGACAGAGTTTGGAAGAGTATGCGAGGGGAGGAGGTTAAGAGTAAATGCGTATAAAAGTAAGGTTGTTAGGTTTAGCAGGTTTGAGGGACAAATGAGTTAGGGGTGCAAGTTTGAATTGAGCGGAGAGTTGTAGATACCTGGGTATGTATACGGCAGAGATTGGAATCATGGAAGAGAGTCATAGGGTGGGTGAGGGGGCGAAGGTTCTGGTAACGCTGAAGAATGTCCTCAAGGAAGGTTATCTGGGCGGGCAAGAATGTGTATATTTGAAGGTAAAATAGTTCTAGAGATATTATACGAGTGCGAGACATGCATGGGATATAGATAAGGTTTTGGGGAGGAGGTTGGATGTGCTGGAAATGAAACGGCGATCAAGTATGAAATATATATATATATATATATATATATATATATATATATATATATATATATATATATATATATATATATATCGTTGGCGATTGCATTTACAGTATCACATCATTTAAGGGTCAGCTCAAACAAACCTTATCTACCTATTGTAGCCGTAATGATATAGAAAAAAAACTAAAAACATTCGCGGTTGAATACTGCAACAGACATTCAGTTAAGAGCTAATCAATCTGAACTGAAATCGAGAACAGGTTCACAGGAAAGACAGGATATACCATGCCAATCCTCGATCCCTTTGGTCGAGACTCTAGACTTATCTAATACACTAATGGTGTACTGCGTCGCTCCCGGCATTATCAACGAAAATAGCGAGAACAAAAAACAACTATATTGTCACATGTGTAGCGAGTGATATTCTGACATGGGATGATATTGCCGGATGATATTTTCTTTGGAAATATTCTCAATCCTCCAAATACAAAATTGGAAAAATTATCTTTTGACGAATATAGTACGAATTCCATCTTAATGACCACTGATATAAAGGTCAATTCTTTCTCTACATAGAACAATGAACGTAAGGATAAGAACAATCCATCAAAAGTGATTACAATATCTTTAGTTATCTTCAGTGAAATAAAGCCTTTAAAAATCATTGCAGTAACTTTTTTAATAATGTTCCGAATGTTTATCTTTTTTGTGTGTGTGTAAAGATTTATTACACCGTGAAAGAGCCTCAAATTATCATTAATCATGATTAACGAGTTTTATGTAAAACGTCCATGATAAGGTTTAAACGCCCCCCGCCTGGCGACCTCTCCAACCTCCCTCGGAAGACGAGTGTTGTCAACCTCGGCTAAGGTAGAGTTTGTAGTTAGGTGACGATATTCTCAACCTCAGTTTGAGGTAGAGTTCGTGGCTTGGGGTCATCCTTACCGAAGGCAGAGTTCGTGGCCAAAAGGCAATTGACATCTACCCACAGCTGAGGTAGACGCACAAACCTCAGCCGAGGTTGATAATAACCTCTGAAAAAAATGAGGTCGAGTTCGTACTCGGCCTTAGAGGAAGTCTTTTGAAAAATCCATCTGGGCGGAGGTGTACCCCACCAGGTTTCCTCTCTCTCTCATTACAACACACATGACATCCCTATGGTGTACTACACCAACATGACTGTCTGTCCTGTCTGTCTGTCTGTGTGCGCCTCTCTCTCTCTCTCTCTCTCTCTCTCTCTCTCTCTCTCTAGGTAAACATAAAGATGACAATGAAACTCTGTAGACCTCAAGCATTTGTCCTGTTACATCACATCGCCTTGCATTTTCCTGATGATATGACTAGCACGAACAGCGTTATGTTGATCTGCTTGCACGTCACACGCGCTTTCGCTACCGTTGCTCCACGGGCTATTTCATGGTCGCTGCGACCAATTCGTCGACTCACTCCGGGCCAATCTTCGTCTTAATTCACTCTGCTTTGACGACCACCTTTTTCCAAGATTGGACCACTGGTTTGTGGCTCTTAGTAACAGAGTTTGATCCGTAGGTGACTGAATGCCTAAGCTTTAGGACTGTGCACAGATCTGCAGTAATACTGACTTGGCTTCAACATCTGCATACACACACACACACTGGTAACACCTTCCATTTCCCTCGTTTCAAACTATATCCTATTTTGCTCATCTATGATCAACCGCATGGCAAGTACTATAATTACCAATTCGTAATTACCTGTTTGTTGTGCTGTACGGGGAGTTTTACACCCGCTGGGCCCCAACCCTTAAACATTCTCTACCATCACACAAAATTTTTCAAAATTTCTGTATGTCGTTTGTTTATGCTATGCCTCAAGTTCATCCTATTCCATTAGTTCACCATTTGTATACAGTATGGTTACTCCAAGTCTTTTTTAAGAGGTTTTTTTTTTAATGTACATGTTCTGCGGTTGTTCTATTACTAAATCTCTCGGAAACCTGTTCGTCATCGAAGTCTTCGATCTGTTTTCTTATTTTCTGAAAACTTAAAGTCTTTGACCAGGTTGGCAAATCTATGGCCCTTATAGCGTTTCCTACTAACTGAACCAGCGACTCTTTGAATCTCTGTATATCTATATATATATATATATATATATATATATATATATATATATATATATATATATATATATATATATATATAAAATAACCCAAAAGCTCTCATAATATATATATATATATATATATATATATATATATATATATATATATATATATATATATATATATATATATATATGAGTATATATATCGCCTGCCGATACTAGTGATAAAAAGGTAAAGTCCTTCTTCTCTCGTATCAAACATGCAGTTGTTCTTCAAAGGACAGCACAGTAGGAAGACCTCAAGCGAGAATGAGACCAGAAAAAATGTTCTGGTGGATAATGTCAACTCTCGGTAGTAGTTTCAAACTTGACTGCCATTATTATATTATTCAGTTCCCGCTGCATTTTGCAGCCAGCGATCTGGAAACTCCCCAGCGCCCGGGATGTCCGACTCGCACAAAAAACATTGGCTACCTCAATCGTCCGCTGGGAATGTTTGCTAAGGATCCCTATAGGTAACTAAAATCATTATTATATATGTTCCTTGATTAATTCAAGTATAGAAGTGTTTGAATATGATAAAACGGTCTTTATGACCGTTAATTATGTGTTTAAATACGAAAATTTGAAAGTATTTTCTGATTTGTATCGTTTTTACAGGATATCTATAGGTAATTAAGAGCATTATTATATATATCCCTTGATTAATTCAAGTATAGAAGTGTTTGAATGTAATAAAATTCAATTTTGAAAAAAAAAAAGCTTATTGAACGAAAAAATACCCTGAACTATTTATTACCTTCAATTTTTGGCATTTTTATCAGAAAAATGGATTTCCCTTAAAAACTCATTATAAGGAGTATTTGTCATGTTGAATTCAAATCTCAACTTCAAATACCGTTTGGTCGTCTTTAAGACCATTAATCATGCCGTCAAATTAAGTAAATCTGAAAGAATTGTCGGACGATTTGCATCGTATTTATAGGACATCTATAGGTAACTAAGAGCATTATTATATATTTTCCTTGATTAATTCAAGTATACAAGTGTTTGAATATGATAAAATTCAATTTCAAACCAAAAGGTTTTTTAAGCGAAAAATTACCCTGAACTATTATTACCTTCAATTTTAGGCATTTTTCCGAGAAAAATAGATTTCCTTTAAAAACTCATTATAAGGAGCATTTTTCACGTGTAATTCAAATCTCGGCTTAAAATGCCGTTCGGTCGTCTTTATGACCGTTAATTATGCTGTTTAAATACGTAAATTTGAAAGTATTTTCTGATGATTTCCATCGTTTTTATAGGATATCTATAAGTAACTAAGAGCATTATCATATATTTTCCTTGATTAATTTAAGTATAGAAGTGTTTGAATATTATAAGATTCAATTTTGAAATAAAAAGTATTTTCAGCGAAAAAATACCCTGAACTTATTACCTTCAATTTTTGGCATTTTTCTTAGAAATAGATTTCCCTTAAAAACTCATAAGGAGTATTTGTCATGTTGAATTCAAATCTCGGCTTAAAATGCCGTTTGGTCCTCTTTATGACCGTTAATTATGCTGTTTAAATATGTAAATTTGAAAGTATTTTCCGATGATTTGCATCGTTTTTACAGCATATCTATAGGTAACTAAGAGCATTATCATATGTTTTCCTTGATTAATTTAACTATAGAAGTGTTTGAAAATGACAAAATTCAATTTTGAAATAAAAAGTTTTTTGAGCGAAAAAATACCCTGAACTATTACCTTCAATTTTTGTCATTTTTATCAAAAAAATAGATTTCCTTTAAAAACTAATTATAATGCTCTTAGTTACCTATAGATATCCTGTAAATACAATGCAAATCATCCGACAATTCTTTCATATTTACGTATTTAGACGGCATGATTAATGGTCATAAAGACGACCAAACGGCATTTTAAGTCGAGATTTGAATTCTACATGAAAAATACTCCTTATAATGAGTTTTTAAAGGAAATCCATTTTTATGATAAAAATGCCAAAAATTGAAAGGTTATTTTTTCGCTCAAAAACCTTTTTATTTCAAAATTGAATTTTATCACATTCAAACACTTTTATACATGAAACAATCAAGGAAAATATATAATAATGCTCTTAGTTACCTATAGATATCCTGTAAAAACGATGCAAATCATCAGAAAATACTTTCAAATTTACGTATTTTGACGGCATAATTAACGGTCATAAAGACGATCAAACGGCATTTTAAGTTGAGATTTAAATTCAACATGAAAAATACTGCTTATAATGAGTTTTTAAAGGAAATCTATTTTTTTGATAAAAATGCCAAAAATTGCAGGTAATAGTTCAGGGTATTTTTTTGCTCAAAAAACTTTTTATTTCAAAATTGAATTTTGTCATTTTCAAACACTTCTATAGTTAAATTAATCAAGGAAAACATATGATAATGCTCTTAGTTACCTATAGATATCCTGTAAAAACGATGGAAATCATCATAAAATACTTTCAAATTTACATATTTAAACAGCATAATTAACGGTCATAAAGAGGACCAAACGGCAATTTAACCCGAGATTTGAATTCAAAATGACAAATAATCATTATAATGAGTTTTTAAGGGAAATCTATTTTTCTAAGAAAAATGCCAAAAATTGAAGGAAATAGTTCAGGGTATTTTTTCGCTTAAAAAACTTTTGTTTTGAAATTGAATTTTATCGTATTCAAACACTTATATACTTCAATTAATCAAGGAAAATATATAATAACGCTCTTAGTTACCTATAGATATCCTGTAAATACCATGCAAATCGTCCGACAATTCTTTCATATTTACGTATTTAGACGGCATGATTAATAATCATAAAGACGACCAAACGGCATTTGAAGCGGAGATTTGAATTCAACATGAAAAATACTGCTTATAATGAGTTTTTAAAAGAAATCTATTTTTCTGATAAAAATGCCAAAAATTGAAGGTAATAGTTCAGGGTATTTTTTCGCTCAAAAAACTTTTTATTTCAAAATTGAATTTTATCACATTCAAACACTTTTATACATGAAATAATCTAGGAAAATATATAAGAATGATCTTAGTTACCTATAGATATCCTGTAAAAACGATGCAAGTCATCCGAAAATTCTTTCAAATTTACGTATTTTGACGGCATAATTAACGGTCATAAAGACGACCAATACGGCATTTTAAGTTGAGATTTGAATTCAACATGAAAAATCCTCCTTACAATAGGTATCTAAAGGAAATCTATTTTTTCTGATAAAAATGCCAAAAATTGTAGGTAATAGTTCAGGGTATTTTTTCGCTCAAAAAACTTTTTATTTCAAAATTGAATCTTATCACATTCAAACACTTTTATACATGAAGGAATCGAGGAAAATATATAATAATGCTCTTACTTACCTATAGATATCCTGTAAAAGCGTTGCAAACCATCAGAAAATACTTTCCAATTTACGTATTTAAACAGCATAAATAACGGTCATAAAGACGACCAATCGACATTTGAATTCAACATGAAAAATGCTCCTTATAATGAGTTTTTAAAGGAAATCTATTTTTCTAAGAAAAATGCCAAAAATTGAAGGTAATAGTTCAGGGTATTTTTTCGCTTAAAAAACTTTTTGTCTTGAAATTGAATTTTATAATATTCAAACACTTCTATACTTGAATTAATCAAGGAAAATATATAATAATGCTCTTAGTTACCTATAGATATCCTGTAAATACAATGCAAATCATCCGACAATTCTTTCAGATTTACGTATTTAAACAGCATGATTAATGGTCATAAAGACGACCAATCGGCATTTTAAGCTTAGATTTGAATTCTACATAAAAAATACTCCTTTATCAGATTCAAACACTTTCATACATGAAGTAATCAAGGAAAATATGTAATAATGCTCTTAGTTACCTATAGATATCCTGTAAAAGAGATGCAAATCATCAGAAAAAACTTTCAAATTTACGTATTTAAACAGCATAATTAACGGTCATAAAGACGACCAATCGGCATTTGAAGCGGAGATTTGAATTCAACATGAAAAATACTGCTTATATGAGTTTTTAAAGGAAATCATATTTTATATAAAAATGCCAAAAATTGTAGGTAATAGTTCAGGGTATTTTTTCGCTCAAAAAACTTTTTATTTCAAAATTGAATTTTGTCATATTCAAACACTTCTATAGTTAAATTAATCAAGGAAAATATATGATAAAGCTCTTAGTTACCTATAGATATCCTGTAAATACAATATAAATCGTCCGACAATTCTTTCATATTTACGTATTTAAACGGCATGATTAACGGTCATAAAGACGACCAAACGGCATTTTAAGTTAAAATTAGAATTCAACATGAAAAATACTCCTTATAATGAGTTTTTAAAGGAAATCTATTTTTCTGTTAAAAATGCCGGAAATTGAAGGAGATAGCTCAGGGTATTTTTTCGCTCAAAAAAATTTTAATTCAAAATTGAATTTTATCACATTCAAACACGTTTATACATGAAATAATCAAGGAAAATATATAATAATCCTCTTAGTTACTTATAGATATCCTGTAAAAACGATGGAAATCATAAAATACTTTTAAATTTACGTAATTAAACACCATAATTCACGGTCATAAAGACCACCAAACGGCATTTCAAGCCGAGATTTGAATTCAACATGACAAATACTCCTTATACTGAGTTTTTAAGGGAAATGTATTTTTCTAAGAAAAATGCCAAAAATTTAAGGTAATAGTTCAGGGTATTTTTTCGCTCAAAAAACTTTTTATTTCAAAATTGAATTTTATCATATTCAAACACTTCTATAGTTAAAGTAATTAAGGAAAATATATGATAATGCTCATAGTTACCTATAGATACACTGTAAAAACGATGCAAATCATCAGAAAATACTTTCAAATTTACAGATTTAAAAAGCATAATTTACGGTCATAAAGACGACCAAACGGAAATTTAACCCGATATTTGAATTCAACATGACAAATAATCCTTTTAATGAGTTTTTAAGGGAAATCTATTTTTCTAAGAAAAATGCCAAAAATTGAAGGTAATTTAAATATTTTTTCGCTTAAAAAACTTTTTGCTTTGAAATTTAATTTTATCGTATTCAAACATTGATATACTTGAATTAATCAAGGAAAATATATAATAATGCTCTTAGTTACCTATAGATATCCTGTAAATACGATGCAAATCGTCCGACAATTCTTTCAGATTTACATATTTACACGGCATAAATAACGGTCATAAAGACGATCAAACGGCATTTTAAGCCGAGATTTAAATACAATGTGACAAATACTCCTTATAATGAGTTTTTTAAGGAAATCTATTTTTCTAAGAAAAATGCCAAAAATTGAAGGTAATAGTTCAGGGTATTTTTTCTCTTAAAAAACTTTTAGTTTTGAAATTGAATTTTCTAATATTCAAACACTTCTATAATTGAATTAATCAAGGAAAATATATGATAACCCTCTTAGTTACCTATAGATATCCTGTAAAAGCGATGCAAATCATTAGAAAATATTTTCAAATTTACGTATTTAAACAGCATGATTAACGGTCATAAAGACAACCGATCTTCATTTGAAGCGGAGATTTGAATTCAACATGAAAAATACTACTTGAAATGAGTTTTTAAAGGAAATCTATTTTTTTTTCATAAAAAATAAAAAAAATTTTATTTCAATATTGAATTTTATCATATCCAAACACTTCTATTGTTAAATTAATCAAGGAAAATATATGATTATGCTCTTAGTTACCTATAGATATACTGTAAAGACGATGCAAATCATACGAAAATTCTTTCAAATTTACGTATATCGACGGCATACTTAACGGTCATAAAGTCGACCAAACGGCATTTTAAGTTGAGATTTGAATTCAACATGACAAATACTCCTTATAATGAGTTTTTAAAGGAAATCTTTTTTTCTGATAAAAATGCCAAAAATAGAATGTAATAGTTCAGGGTATTTTTTCGTTCAAAAACTTTTTATTTCAAAATTGAATTTTATCACATTCAAACACTTTTATACATGAAGTAATCAAGGAAAATATATAATAATGCTCTTAGTTACCTATACATATCCTGTAAAAGCGATGACAATCATCAGAAAGTACTTTCAAATTTATGTATTTAAACAGCATAATTAACTGTCATAAAGACGACCAATCGGCATTTGAAGCGGAGATTTGAATTCAACATGAAAAATACTCCTTATAACGAGTTTTTAAAGGAAATCTATTTTTCTGATAAAAATGCCAAAAATTGAAGGTAATAGTTCAGGGCATTTTTTCACTCAAAAAACTTTTTATTTCATAATTGAATTTTATCACATTCAAACATTTTTATACATGAAATAATCAAGGAAATAATATAATAATCCTCATAGGTACCTATAGATATTCTGTAAAAACGATGCAAAGCATCAGAAAAAACTTTCAAATTTACGTATTTCAACAGCATAATTAACAGTCATAAACACGACCAAACGGCATCTTAAGCAGATATTTGAATTCAACATGAAAAATACTCCTTATAATGAGTTTTTAAGGGAAATCTATTTTACTAAGAAAAATGCCAAAAATTGAAGGGTATTTTTTCGCTCAAAAAACTTTTTATTTCAAAATTGAATTTTATCATATTCAAACACTTCTGTACTTGAATTAATCAAGGAAAATATATAATAATGATCTTAGTTACCTATAAATATCCTGTAAATGCAATGCAAATCGTCCGACAATTCTTTCATATTTACGTATTTAGACGGCATGATTAATGGTCATAAAGACGACCAAACGGCATTTTAAGTTGAGATTTGAATTCTACATAAAAATTACTCCTTATAATAAGTATTTAAAGTAAATCTATTTTTCTGATAAAAATGCCAAAAATTGAAGGTAATAGTTCAGGGTATTTTTTCGCTCAAAAAACTTTTTATTTCAAAATTGAATTGTATCATATTCAAACACTTCTATAGTTAAATTAATCAAGGAAAATATATGATAATGCTCTCAGTTACCTATAGATATCCTGTAAAAACGATGCAAATCATCAGAAAATACTTTCAAATTTACGTATTTTCACGGCATAATTAACGGTCATAAAGACGACCAAACAGCATTTTAAGTCGAGATTTGAATTAGATATGACAAATACTCCTTATAATGAGTTTTTAAAGGAAATCTATTTTTCTGATAAAAATGCCAAAAATTTAAGGTAATAGTTCAGGGTATTTTTTCGTTCAAAAAACATTTCTTTCAAAATTGAATTTTATCACATTCAAACACTTTTATACATGAAATAATCAAGGAAAATATATAAGAATGATCTTAGTTACCTATTGATATCCTGTAAAAACGATGCAAATCATCAGAAAATAGTTTCAAATTTACGTATTTATAAAGCATAATTAACGGTCATAAAGACGACTAAACGGCATTTTAAGCCGAGATTTGAATTCGTGACAAATACTCCTTACAATGAGATTTTAAAGTAAATCTATTTTTCTAAGAAAAATGCCAAAATTAAAAGGTAATAATAGTTAGAGTTATTTTTTCTCTTTAAAATTTTATCATATTCAAACACTTCTATACTTGAATTAATCAAGGAAAATATATAATAATGCTCATAGTTACCTATACATATCCTGTAAAAGCGATGCAAATCATCAGAAAATACTTTCAAATTTACGTATTTAAACAGCATAATCAACGGTCATGAAGACGACCAATCTTCATTTGAAGCGATTTGAATTCAATATGAAAAATACCCCTTTAATGAGTTTTTAAAGGAAATCTATTTTTTTTTTATGAAAATGCCAAAAATTGAAGGTAATAGTTCAGGGTATTTTTTCGCTCAAAAAACTTTTTATTTCAAAATTGAATTTTATCATATTCAAACACTTCTATACTTTAATTAATCAAGAGAAATGTATGATAATGCTCTTAGTTACCTATAGATATCCTGTAAAAACGATGCAAATCATCAGAAAAAACTTTGAAATTTACGTATTTTGACGGCAAAATTAACTGTTATAAAGACAACCAAACGGCATTTTAAGTTGAGATTTAAATTCAACATGAAAAATACTCCTTATATTGGAATTTTAAAGGAAATCTATTTTTCTGATAAAAATGCCAAAAATTCTGGGTATTTTTTTCGCTCAAAAACTTTTCATTTCAAAATTGAATTTATCACATTCAAACACTTTTATACATGAAATAATCAAGGAAATAATATAATAATGCTCATAGTTACCTATAGATATCCTGTAAAAACGATGCAAATCATCAGAAAAAACTTTCAAATTTACGTATTTAAACAGCATAATTAACAGTCATCAACACGACCAAACGGCATCTTAAGCAGAGATTTGAATTCAACATGACAAATACTCCTTCTAATGAGTTTTTAAGGGAAATCTATTTTTCTAAGAAAAATTATAAAAATTGAAGGTAATAGTTCAGGGTATTTTTTCGCTCAAAAAACTTTTTATTTCAAAACTGAATTTTATCATATTCAAACACTTCTATAGTTAAATTAATCAAGGAAAATATGTGATAATGCTCTTAGTTACCTATAGATATCCTGTAAAAACGATGCAAATCATCAGAAAATACTTTCAAATTCACTTATCTAAAAAGCATAATTAACGGTCATGAAGACGACCAAACGGCAATTTAACCCGAGTTTTTAATTCAACATAACAAATAATAAGTTTTTAAGGGAAATCTATTTTTCTGATAAAAATGCCAAAAATTGAAGGTAATAGTTCAGGGTATTTTTTCGTTCAAAAAACTTTTTATTTCAAAATTGAATTTTATCACATTCAAACACTTTTATACATGAAATAATCAAGGAAAATTATAATAATGCTCTTAGTTACTTATAGATATCCTGTAAAAACGATGGAAATCATCATAAAATACTTTTAAATTTACGTATTTAAACAGCATAATCAACGGTCATAAAGACGACCAAACGGCATTTTAAGCCGAGATTTGAATTCAACATGACAAATACTCCTTATAATGAGTTTTTAAAGGAAATGTATTTTTCTAAGAAAAATGCCAAAAATTGAAGGTAATAGTTCAGGGTATTTTTTCGCTCAAAAAACTTTTTATTTCAAAATTGAATTTTATCACATTCAAACACTTTTATACATGAAATAATCTAGGAAAATATATAAGAATGATCTTAGTTACCTATTGATATCCTGTAAAAACGATGCAAATCATCAGAAAATGGTTTCAAATTTACGTATTAAAAAAGCATAATTAACGGTCATAAAGACGACTAAACGGCATTTTAAGCCGAGATTTGAATTCAACGTGAGAAATACTCCTTACAATGAGATTTAAAAGGAAATCTATTTTTCTAAGAAAAATGCCAAAAATTAAATGTAATAATAGTTCAAGTTATTTTTTCTCTTTAAAATTTTATCATATTCAAACACTTCTATACTTGAATCAATCAAGGAAAATATATGATAATGCTCTTAGTTACCTATATATATCCTGTAAAAGCGATGCAAATCATCAGAAAATACGTTCAAATTTACGTATTTAAACAGCATAATTAACGGTCATAAAGACGACCAATATTCATTTCAAGCGATCTGAATTAAACATGAAAAATACCCTTTAATGAGTTTTTAAAGGAAATCGATTTTTTTGATAAAAATGCCAAAAATTGAAGGTAATAGTTCAGGGTATTTTTTCGCTCAAAAAACTTATTTCAATATTGAATTTTATCATATTCAAACACTTCTATACTTGAATTAATCAAGGAAAATATATAATAATGCTCTTAGTTACCTATAGATATCCTGTAAAAACGATGCAAATCATCAGAAAATACTTTCAAATTTACGTATTTAAACAGCATAATTAACGGTCATAAAGACGACCAATCTTCATTTGAAGCGGAGATTTGAATTCAACATGAAAAATACCCCTTTAATGAGTTTTTAAAGGAAATCTATTTTTTTTGATAAAAATGCCAAAAATTGAAGGTAATAGTTCAGGGTATTTTTTCGCTCAAAAAACTTTTTATTTCATAATTGAATTTTATCACATTCAAACACTTTTATACATGAAATAATCAAGGAAATAATATAATAATGCTCATAGTTACCTATAGATATCTGTTAAAACGATGCAAATCATCAGAAAATACTTTCAAATTTACGTATTTAAACAGCATAATTAACAGTCATAAACACGACCAAACGGCATCTTAAGCAGAGATTTGAATTCAACATGACAAATACTCCTTATAATGAGTTTTTAAGGGAAATCTATTTTTCTAAGAAAAATGCCAAAAATTGAAGGTAATAGTTCAGGGTATTTTTTCGCTCAAAAAACTTTTTATTTCAAAATTGAATTTTATCATATTCAAACACTTCTATACTTGAATTAATCAAGGAAAATGTATAATAAAACTCATAGTTACCTATAGATATCCTGTAAATACAATGCAAATCATCCGACAATTCTTTCAGATTTACGTATTTAAACGGCATGATTAATGGTCATAAAGACGACCAATCTTCATTTGAAGTGGAGATTTGAATTCAACATGAAAAATACTGCTTATAATGAGTTTTTACAGGAAATCTATTTTTTATAAAAATGCCAAAATTTTTAAGCGAAAAAATACCCTGAACAATTATTATCTTCAATTTTTGGCATTTTTCTTAGAAAATAGATTTCCTTTAAAAACTCATTATAAGGAGTATTTGTCATGTTGAATTCAAATCTCAACTTAAAATGCCGTTTGGTCGTCTTTATGACCATTAATTATGCTTTTTAAATACGTAAATTTAAAAATATTTTATAATGATTTCCATCGTTTTTACAGGATATCTATAAGTAACTAAGCGCATTATTATATATTTTCCTTGATTATTTCATGTATAAAAGTGTTTGAATGTGATAAAATTCAATTATGAAATAAAAAGTTTATTGAGCGAAAAAATACCCTGAACTATTACCTTCAATTTTCGGCATTTTTATCAGAAAAATAGATTTCCCTTAAAAACTCATTATAAGGAGTATTTGTCATGCTGAATTAAAATCTCGACTTAAAATGCCGTTTAGTCGTCTTTATGACCGTTAATTATGCTGTCTAATAAATTTTCAGATTTGCATCGTTTTTACAGGATCCCAATAGGTAACTAAGAGCATTATTATATATCTTCCTTGATTAATTTAAGTATAGAAGTGTTTGAATGATAAAATTCAATTTTGAAATAAAAAGTTTTTTTTGAGCGAAACAATACCCTGAACTATTACCAAGGAACAGTGAGGGCGGTTGTATAAACAGTATCCTGGGGGATATTCATGAATGGCGACCCAACCTGGAGAAGTAAAGATAAATAAACCTTATATAAAATGACGAAAGGGTTAATTAAAGGGCTAGTGATTGGAAGGTCGATGATTAAAGGGCTAGTGATTGGAAGGTCGATGATTAAAGGGTTAGTGATTGGAAGGTCGATGATTAAAGGGCTAGTGATTGGAAGGTCGATGATTAAAGGGTTAGTGATTGGAAGGTCGATGATTAAAGGGCTAGTGATTGGAAGGTCGATGATTAAAGGGCTAGTGATTGGAAGGTCGATGATTAAAGGGCTAGTGATTGGAAGGTCGATGATTAAAGGGCTAGTGATTGGAAGGTCGATGATTAAAGGGTTAGTGATTGGAAGGTCGATGATTAAAGGGCTAGTGATTGGAAGGTCGATGATTAAAGAGTTAGTGATTGGAAGGTCGATGATTAAAGGGTTAGTGATTGGAAGGTCTATGATTAAAGGGCTAGTGATTGGAAGGTCGATGATTAAAGGGCTAGTGATTGGAAGGTCGATGATTAAAGGGTTAGTGATTGGAAGGTCGATGATTAAAGGGCTAGTGATTGGAAGGTCGATGATTAAAGGGCTAGTGATTGGAAGGTCGATGATTAAAGGGCTAGTGATTGGAAGGTCGATGATTAAAGGGCTAGTGATTGGAAGGTCGATGATTAAAGGGTTAGTGATTGGAAGGTCGATGATTAAAGGGCTAGTGATTGGAAGGTCGATGATTAAAGGGCTAGTGATTGGAAGGTCGATGATTAAAGGGCTAGTGATTGGAAGGTCGATGATTAAAGAGTTAGTGATTGAAGGGTCTACGATTTAAGGGTTCATGATTAATGGGTTGATCATAAAAGTGTAGGTGATGATAGGCTTATAAATGATACTGTTAATGATGAAGTTGATGATGGTAGGGTTAATGATGACCCGCTTAATACTCTTACAGTTAATGATAGTGTAGTTGATGATACGGTTAATGATATGGTTATTACTGATAGGGTTGATGACGATAAGGATGACAGTGATGCGATTAATGTTTACAGGGCTACTGATAAAGCGAGTTACGACAGTGAGGATTAAGGATTAACGAGTGAAAAGACTTAACGATTAACGAAAATGGCCTTCATAATCCGACAATTTCTAAGGCCCAATCAAGATAACCCGTAGTTATCTGAAAGACGAGAGATATATAAACCCACGCTCGTTGAACACCGATAAGAACAAATGTGCAAGGGTTAACGACCATAGTTAAACGAAAGGTAGAAGTTAGTTCGAACGTGGCTGAAAGCAAGGTCGCCGACCAACGTTCAACAAGGATGGTTAAGAGCTGATGAGGATAACAGTTGAAAGTTTGCGACTAATGAGAGGCGGTTAACAATGTCTAACGTCGGCCGGTGATATGTCAAAGAGAGACAGACAGACAGACAGAGAGGCAGACAAACAGACATACAAATAAACAAAGAAAAAGACGTGTATTCGTAAACAAACGAGAGAGAGAGAGAGAGAGAGAGAGAGAGAGAGAGAGAGAGAGAGAGAGAGAGAGACCATCTTATATAATGTTTGGTTCAAATAGCCCCCCCCCCCCCTCGCCACCTTCCCACATAACCACCACATGAACAAAAAAAATATGTAAATGCATCTCTTTACAGCAAAGTTAAAATCTCAATGATTAAGGAACGTTTTCCTTTTAAAGAACAATGATAAGAGATTTAGAAAGAAAAATAGAATGTTCCTCAAATACTTATTTTTATACAATGAAGACACGAAAGAATTCAAGTGTTCAACTCTATTTCTTCAAGGGGACGAAAGTCCAGCAAAAGTTCAGTCTTGGTTAGGCCCTTTAAGCACCGAAACAACTGTGACGAGAAAAACATTGTTAATCAATCAATTTCTCGAGACTAAACAACAGCGTCGACAAAGGAAAAAAAAAAAGTGTCTACCAAATGATATAATGGCAGTCAAACAATAGAAGCGACCAAACAAAAGAAAAACGTGTCAATCAAATCAGGCATTGACGCCGACCAAAACCCACAGCTTCGACCAAACACTAGTATACCGAACTGATCATCATCATCATCACAACAGCAGCGTCGTCCAATCCCCTGATCATTGGCATGAACACGAAGGCGAGTTGAGGCGAGGCAAGGCCTCACTTAACTCGTCAAGCTGTGTTAAAAGAAAAAGTCTTGAGAGGAGGACAACAAACGCCTCGAGAGAGAGAGAGAAAAGAAAAAGATTGAACGTTACCCCCTGACGCGTGTCGAACCCAAGAGAGAGAGAGAGAGAGAGAGAGAGAGGAGGTTGTTGACAAATCCTGACAGCATGAACGATGGCTGTCGCTAGCTGAAGGTTGGTTGCGCCCTTCCACAGGACCAACTAGCACGAAATAGCCCTAAGATAGATTCCAGAAGAGAGAAAGAAAAGAGTAGAAGAATCTTTTTGTAAGAAAATAGTTTTTTTTTTTTTTTAAAACAGTACTTCAAGATGGCCTCAACGCAACAGCTGTTCCTGTAATTTTTTCTTTATGTTGAATAACAGCTGGTCTATGGTACAGGAGGCGGCTTGTGGTAAAAAAAAAAACAAAAGCTTTTGGTGGTAAGTAAACGTCTCTTGGCACAGGCGGTGTTCTGTGGTGGTATAATAGATGTCTTGTGGCACAGTAGGTGCTTTGTGGTGGCACAGTAGATGTCTCGGGGCACAGTAGGTGCTTTGTGGTGGTACAGTAGATGTCTTGTGGCACAGTGGATGCTTTGTGGTGCTAGAGTAGATGTCTCGGGGCACAGTAGGTGCTTTGTGGTGGTACAATAGATGTCTTGTGGCACAGTGGATGCTTTGTGGTGCTAGAGTAGATGTCTCGGGGCACATTAGGTGCTTTGTGGTGGTACAGTAGATATCTTGTGGCACAGTAGGTGCTTTGTGGTAGTATAGTAAGAGGCTTTGTGGTACGGTAGGTAGTTCGCAGTACAGCATACGGTTTGTAGTAGTCCAGTGGGTGGTTTGTGTATGGTAGAGTAGGTGGCTTGTGGCACAGTAAGTGGTGTGTGTGTGTGTTACAGTAGACCATTTGTGGTGGGAGAGTCTCGGTTCTGGCCCTATGACTACCATGTGAACATCTCAGAGAGTTCCTTCCTAAGTGTTGGCGTCTCAGATCAATTGCCTGACGAAACACGAACCCTTTACCAGTAACACGGATCATTAACACTTGTAGCCTATGTACATAAACCGACTTAATTGTCCCTACAAACTGCCGTCAGCTTCACGAGTGACCACTTCACAACCCATCACACTGACCTCCTGTACGAGGCAGCATCCAAATCACTTCAAGAATTAGACATTTTCTTGAAGGTTCACCAAACCAAATGAACCAGTTGTTCGAAGAGAAATGAACACATGAATCACAAAAAGACGAGATCAAAAGATACTTAAATATTTCCAGGTAATACCAATAACTAATTACTCCTACTACTAATGCCAATGATAAGAAAATAATAGAAATCTACAAAAAGTATAATCAAAGCGCATACAATCACATAGGCAATTGCACGAATTACATTATGCGTGACGTAATACCTTTCAAAAGAGCACAAAGTAATCAAAAGGATCGGAGGGCAAGTTCAGGGTATTTTTTAGCTCAAAAAACTGTTTCAAAATTGAATCATATGGTATAAAACCACTTATATACTTGAATTAATCATGGAAATTGTATCATAATGTTCTCTTATCGATTGATACCAAGGAAAAACGATGCAAATGATAAAATGATACTTTAAAAATTACTTCATTAAACAGCATAAGATCAAAAATACAAGCGAAATATATTTCAATCCTAGATTTGTATTCAGCATAAAAAAAAAATACTCCACGTTATGTGTTTTAAAGGAAATCTATATTTCTGAGAAAAATGCCAAAAATTACAGGTATTTTTTAGCTCAAAGAAACGTTTTGGTTCAGAAGTGAATCATATGGCATACAAACACTTCTATACTTGAATTAGTCTAAATTTGTGTGAACAACTTGAATTCCCCCATTCTATGCATCACCAACACACACAAACACGCGCGCGCGCTCATAAAAGTGGAGCTCGGCGCAGGACAGCTGCTAACACTAAAGGAATCTGATCAGATAGACTGGTTTTTTTCTCTCCACTATTCATGAGTCGTAACTCATTCATTTGCTGCACCACCGGTGTGGACGTCGCTACTCCAAAATATCACACCAGGAGTCTCGAGGGTTTCTCAAAGGTCGTGAGGCTGGGTTTTTTTTTTTTTTACTTAATCTTCCTGCGAGGCATTTGTTCTGGATATTATAGATTCTAAAACTACAATGACACCATCACGAGAACTCGAGCATGTGGTCTAAATGTATGCAGCTCTCCACAGGTTTTCGAGATGAATACGTATACATCTCCCGTGATGTCTGGTAAATACGATGGAACATGCGATTAGAAACACACACAAACAGATAGGAAACGTCTTATATTTTTTCTCTTAAATGCTGAGGTACTACGGTTGCTATTCATTTTCCGACACGATGCTATCTTCTCTTTCCCTTGTTATGAAGCTTTTAAAACTCTAGGGGGGGGAAAAATCTCTACGATATATGTGTGTCTCTGTCTGTGTCTTGTTCATAGCTATAATCAGATGACATCGGTCAAATTCTGACAATTATGACATGGGTTGGGTTTAGATAGGTCCTCATATTTCCATCCCAATCTTCAATATTGATCATTTTCGACAATTCACTTCTTTCATCCACTTCGTAAGTAAGCAGCGATAACATAAGTCTCACAATATCGCTGGTATTTTGAGTGTAGCTACGTGTCAACGAAGGAGTCAAATTATTCAATCGCATTAGATTCGTGTAAACGAAGGAAAGACACTATTCAGTAGTATTAGTTACATGTAAACGAGGGATAGACACTAGTCAATCGTATTAGATACGTGTAAACGAGAGAAAAAACAGACTATTCAATCTTATCGTAGAATCAGTCTTATGAGAATGAGCTGAGGAAGGCGAAGCAGTAGACCAGTCGTCACCTGTACCACAGATGGTATAGCTGGTCACCACAGATGGTAGGCGAGAGCCATCTAGAAGTTAAGTGGTGTTGGTATTACACACAACTTCCAATTGCCAGAGAAAATGAATTCAGCTAAGTTTTTACGCAAAGGAATGTTGGACAACGAGTTTTAGATTAAATGCCATGGATTTAAAGTTTTCATTCATATTCAGAAGTACGATCCTTGTGTTGAATAGATTTGTTTGTATTACCAAAAAAGAAATGAAAATGATGGGCATGAGGTGGTACGTACGTCCGCTCGCAAAGACTGAAAGGCAATATTTGGAGACGCGGCTTTGCGATGCCCACGGATGTGGAGATGAAGTCGGTCACACACACACACACCCCAGACACACGAGACCGAGTGAGGCCAGCCAGCGTCATGAATGTGTAAACCAAATCACTTCAAGGATGATAGAAAAACAAATATCAGGCACAGACGACCTCCTTCCTTTGTAGAACATCTATGATTCACTTAGACATGTCACCGTCTCTCTCTCTCTCTCTCTCTCTCTCTCTCTCTCTCTCTCTCTCTCTCTCTCACCAATAAGCCCTCATACGCTCCAGCCGCCTTTGTTCAACAGAGATGAACAAACAAAACGTGGCTTAATAGAACAAAATTCGAAGGTCTGTTGGTCATTGCTGATCAGTGGCACGTAAGATGATGACATGAATGAAAGTCGAAGTACAAGCCGAGCAATAGGAGTCAAAGTATTGTGAACCATTACTGATCAGTAACAGATTCTATATATGCATATACACAATAAATATACATATATATATATATATATATATATATATATATATATATATATATATATATATATATATATATATATATATAATGTCAGGTTCCGTGTACAAAGGCACAATTGAAATATAGTCTCACAGGAAACATCAACAAACAGGGATGATAAAGCAAGGCTCATTACAGAGGTACTGTGGCGGGAAGCGAGAAAGGGAAGTGGGAAGACCTCCAGGTGACGTATTCCCAAGGAGGGAGCGTTCGCTGTGGTCAGGTCGTGGTAATTCGATCTTTTGACGGTGTTGTCGACGAAGAGCCAGGATCGTACCACTACCACCAGCTTTACGAATACTGACTATCTTTTGTTACTAAAATTTCGTGTCGTAAAATGGCCCTCGGGATGTTAATATGACATACGGAACAAAATGCTGATGAAACAATTATAGAAACCACCTTTAGAGACTCTGATCGATTCTTCAGATGGTAAGAAATCGTTATCTCACTGTACACAATAGATTGAAGGAGGGGGGGGAGGAGGGGGATAATGCATACAGTGTTATACCACATATGTATTGCAGGGAAGGACGGCAACCCTGGCGGAATATATAGGGGGTTTGGGGTACCAACTTTACTAGTTCCGGAGACCTCGTCTGCCGGGTCCTCGTTTTCTATCGATTTTATTTGATACTATCGTGCACCTCATTATTTATTGTAAAAATTCAAACGTACATTTTTTCGATATCTTAAGATACCCTGAACTAGTTTTACAGCGACGTTAGATACAAATTCTGATGAAAATTATTTCAAACTCAGTGTAAATTATGAGCAAGACATATCCGTTGTCTAAAATGATTCCACGGAAAAATATAAACAACCTACAAAGAGAAAATGTTAAATCATAAATCGCCCGTCTCATCCAACTTTAGAAATACGTGGAGGTTAATTCTAACCTTCATGTTCTTGTTCATCCAGTCTTTTTTTCAAGGCCTTCAAATGTGTTAGATTTATATTAATCGCACGAAATGTTAGCATGAATAACGTTATTGTATATGTACATCATATATATATATATATATATATATATATATATATATATATATATATATATATATATATATATATACACCAAATGGCGACCTATCTACGTCTCTTACTTGTATATCAACTGCTTTATATTTCTTTCTTGTATCTCCCCTGATGAAGTGATTATTACACGAAGGTGCACTTGGGAATTTGAGTTTCATTTCCCCATGGACTCATATATATTATATATATATATATATATATATATATATATATATATATATATATATATAATCTTCATTACGGCTTAAACTTTGACTAGCTCAGAGGGGCAAAAAGTTTCGTATTCGTTCTTATCTCTTACCAAAAACTTTCCCGGATGAACCACATTCGAATACCAATGACAACATTGCGTTTTCGTGTTATGATATTTCTTTACCTAACATTAAAATCTATGGATGACCAGATATGGGCTACGGTGAAACGAAGTTCATCAAAATAGTAATTTGATTATGAACACAAAGAATGACTATATCGCTTATGCATATTTACACATGGTTTACCAAGCGGTTCTTGGTGTGTGTAAGCGAGCTTCGTACATGTTTCTGTTAGCCAAGGGATTGTATAGATTCAAGCTATTGTAATTGGGTAGGTAAATAGGTAAGAAAATGGAAAATGTACCGCATAGAAGCAACAATAAAATGATGAACCAGTCTACAAATTCTTTATTTCTCCTGCACCCAACTTTTTAACCTCTTTCTTTTCCTCCAGTAACCTCTGCTTCAAACTCTGGGCATTTTGGCCTCAAATTACGACAAATTCCTTCAGAAAGCTGTACAAAGTCTTCCATATAATCCACACGGTGTTGCAACTATGAAATCCTCAAATCTGGATTATCTGTACACAGCTCCACCTCTCTCATATTTCTGTACAGCATTGCATCAAGGGGACTGTTAACATCTGACAGCAACAGCGGGTTTCGCTAATCGCACACCGCTTCCTAATCGATTATCTCTCCCTAGTCTCTCCCTCTCTCTTACTCTCTCCCCTCGAGACGAACGTACACAGGTCTCTGTATTCAGTCTCGCGCCTCAATCATCCGGGCCCCCAGTCAGCAGACGGCTTGTCGAGGGTGGGCAAAGGGGAGAGGCATTTCAGGAGCTCCTCCTCACCTCACCTCTGATGGATGCTGCAAAGATGTCAGTCAATCAGGAGACTTGAGGACCACACGGATCGTGGCGTTCACCAAGTGGACAGAGCTGTGTACCGGTGATTTGCGTATGGCGTGATGCATCGATGGCTGGGTTAAGGTTAAGCACAGTAGCATGGGCGTTTATAGCGGGCTTTGGTAATTGAAACAGTTTTAGCAGGGGTTAAAACAGGAATGCGATTGTCTACAATTGGCCTTCATACTTGGAATGTAACTTTAAGGGGGTTAAGATAGCAGGATGAACGTCGATAGTGGTCCTTCTCTAGTGGAACATAGGGAGCCAACATAGGGGCATGAATGTCTGCGGTGGGTCATCTTTAATGGAACAGCGCTAACTCCATCTAACACAGCAACAGGACGGTCTGTAGCTGGACTCTCTTCATGGATCACAGCTCTAGCCAGGGTTAACACAGCAGGCATAGCGGATCTGAACCATTATACTACATCAATTGCAATACAACTCGAACACAACACGGCTGCAACACCTCTGAATTACAACATCAGGCGCAACACAACCACACAACACCTCAGCTGCAACGCGGTTCATTTGCGAAACACACACGCGTCAGCGTCAACACATTCAAGATGAATCATTAACACATGTGCCTTACAAGCGAAGGGAGACTTTCTCTGCAGCCCTTAGGATAGTAAGACTGTAGCAGACACTCGTCTGTGTTTGCAAAGCTGTACATGTGTCAACTTCCACCTTGAATTCCAAGCTGCCAATTCAGGAACAGACATATGAAGATCTAATACACATGTACCTTCGACCTTCGCCTAGTATGATGGATTGAGAGATACGGGGAAGAGGATCATTCCTTTCAATGCACAGGATGAGGGAAGGTATGTATACAAGAGGATGTTTGCCAACAGAATACACTAATAACAGTTGCCGAATTAGCCAGTGGAGAGGCGAAAGTTCAGACAAAGGGGGAAACAGATTTGAGCTTCGTCTAGAGCAGGGAGTGTGAAAGCCGTGACAGATAAGATAGGAAATGGGAGGATACAGAGCGAGCGAATGTGCAAGACAGGGAAGCTGAAAGTTGGCAGTGGGAGGGTTAAGAGCTGTGTGACCTTAAGCATGATCATATTCAGGGCATCGAGTTGCATCTCCCTCAATGTAGGAAAATGTCAGGACGAACAGACTTCTGGGAAAAGGAAGCGATGGCGAGAGTGCGACACAGAAAGAATGATAATTCTAGTCTTTCTCATCACATTCAACAGACTTCACAGACAGATGGCTTGATGACAGACGACACTATTGTCGAATGGCATTTCTAGGAACAGGGACTTCGTTAAACGTACTGTCGACGTATCATTCAAGTTGACAGTTAAAAAATGATTAACATGATTGCAAGAACTGATCAGTGACTGAGCTTGAGATGGTCTAGATGTTATTAAGTTAGATCTTGCAACTAAACGGTTGTTGCGAGTCCTCACTGGTGATCTGTAAAAGGGATGAGTGGCAAGTCTGGCGAATATAGAAGATTGAGGTCGCATGCCCAAGGTTCTGGTGTCCCGTGGTTCTTCGCCGAACGTTAGGGCTATGTAAGAAAGGAGGAGGTCGAGGTCATCACAAAGCATTATGAACATAGTCAATGGAGGAAATAATACGAGTAAGAACTATCCAAATACTATACATATACAGCAAATTAAACAGACTAGGGGAAAACCCCAAAGGAAGTACAAAAGAGAATCTTGTACAAAAGAACCTAATGCCGAAGATAGAATTTCTTTTAAGATTTCCAGAACACAGAAAATTCAAAATAATTCCAAAAGCATATCAAGATTTTTGCGTGGTAAATAAATGAGAAGCAGTGGTGCAGTAGAGATGGCCAAGTGAAAACTTTGTTACGTGTCTGACATCACAACACGTATTTTCAAGCGAAGTTTGAAAAGCGGATTGTGTACGATAAAAGCCATGCCTGTAGGAAATGATTCGAGACGGAAGCGACTGGCCTGTGGCTGGAGGAGGAGGAGGAAGAAGAAGAATCGTGCTCTTGAACAGAACACAGCAGGACTGGATAGTGCAAGTCTAACAAGCTTGCGTTGGACTGGGATGAAATTTGAGCCACGTCTTTATAAACCCCTCAGGAGATAAGTCGTCTGGACTACAATGGGGTTTGTTGAGATCATGGGTGCAGTAGAACAGATACGTAACACCAGAGATCTCAACACTAGCGGTCGGCTCGGAGGTACATTTGCTGTGGCTGAGGAGAAGAGACAATTGCTTGGATCACGGTCGAGTCTTTATAAGCATGGAGCTAAAAGGGACAGCTCTGCCTGGCTATGTTGCACTGGTGAGGATAAGTCAGTTGGCGGCTGCTGCACCACCACAGTGTTGGAAACGTAGTCGTGAGAGTTATGTAACCAAGAACCAGATTTTATATCTTTCGTTATTGAACAAAGGGTGTGAAGGAACTGTTTTTTTCCTAGGTGTAAGAATTTGGTTCGTTTCCGCAGGGTTTTGGGCGAAATTTGTGCTGTAATGCATGTCGAGAGAGAGAGAGAGAGAGAGAGAGAGAGAGAGAGAGAGAGAGAGAGAGAGAGAGAGATGATTGAATTAATGTTTACAGCAATATCTAATCCCAATTACTTTGCAAGGTGACTTCCCTCTCATCGTCTTTCCCGTAGAGAGCTTAGTCCCTCGCTTATCCCCAGGAGATCGAAGTGACAGAGCAACTACGTTTTTCGCAAGGCTCCGATGTGACCCTGAACCATATCAACAAACCAAGTTTCTGGACCTGTTGAAGAAGGGAGACGAAAGATAGTGAAACTGACTGGAAAATCCCCTTAGCCAACAAGAGGATAAGAGTGAATAAACGCGACTCCTCGAAGATAGAAGAGGAGTGATTAGGCAAGCACCAGAAAGGCGGCCTCCCCACACACACACATGTACCGTAAACACCAAATCCTCCCTTTATAGTCTCACCGACACACGAATCCCATCTTAGGCTATGTCCTCGAAGAGTTTACCTCACGCACACCCGAGCTTAGAACCGTGGTCAACGCGGCTGTCCGTATCAGAACACTGACAAAGAACCGGTACAAGATCCCTCTCAAGAGCTGACCCGCCGTGTTCCCTCCTCGAGCCATTCAGAACACACGGCTCCCTCGTCCTCATCAGATATTCAGAGCCCAGGGCCTAGCAGGCAGGCAGAACAGGACAGTGCTGGGAGATGAAGAACAGTGGTCCAATCATCCACTTTAGTCTGAATAGTTTGTATAGTTGTTCTTCTATCTTGTATATTGTGATGCTATATAAAAATAGCAACTTATGTAGACCTCCATCGCTGCTCCTATTTGTCGCAGCCGTGGGAGAGATACTTTGAGGAGAAAGCTCAGAGAACTCGAGTCTCAGTTTTCTTTTTCGCAGTTCGAAAACATAAGGGGGACGACCCCGTCTGAAAGACGTATATCCACAGCAGTTTCAGCAGAAGCAAATACGACAAATGACACTAAGTGCATTCTTAAGAGCGACGGCTGGTCGGAAACACGTTCCTAAGGCTCTAGAAACAACCTCTGCTCGAGTCCTCAAACAAGCAGGAACTTCACGCCTTCTGCTGCGACGAGAGTAGAAAATGCTGACGAGCCAGATGGCAATGGTGGTAGATACTAAAGACCTTGATGGACTTGACGAGGTTATCTGCCTCAAGGCGAGCGTCAGGAACCTACGTTCCTATATCTGTGCAAATGAAGACTATGATAAGGCAGAAGGAAAGACAAATCCGTGTGGAAATGCACGAACGGCAACATCAGGGTCCAGCTGATTTATACATACCTTTCCCGTGAATGTTGTTGACTGGAGGGACGTGTTGTGGGAGTCGAAGATTCTGGGGGGGAGTGTGTTGGAGGGTTGTAGACGACACGTCGATGATGGAGAGAACTTTTAGACGAGAGGAAACGCACTCAACCATTTATCAGTTGTGCTATGATGATCAAAGGTAAGTGTACCAAACAAAAAATTACTCAAAATGGGCTAAACTTTGTAGCTGTAGATACAACTAGAAAAGAAAATGAAAGACACCGATTTTCACACGAGATTTCAGGGACAATTTTGTATCCACAACCCGATACTTCCCTGAACGAGCAGTCCCGTTATCATACAGAGCTTCGGCTGAATTGGTGTCCGTGACGAGGACCATGAAAGTAAGAGACTTATAAAGATAAATCATCATTTCTATAGATATGTTTGTCCATGTCGACAAGAGTAAACTTGCCTCTAATGTTCGTTTCTAATTATTGTGAGTTTTTCGATTACATTTTCAAACTCCTTGTGTGTTCTAATGTTATCATGATTACTTACATCAAATCTGAAGTCTTTATGGCTTAACTCTGTTTAAAAACTAAGTTCCTTTTCTTCTAATACCCACCAAATATCATCCAAAAACATCAGATATTCAGGAACGAACAGAATATTCATGTTGCGTCAGAAGCCTTCAAGCGTGAAGGAAGTCCACCTCGTGCCACCTCCTACGCCAGACTGAAGCTTCGTCGATTATTCAGAGGCGAACCTCTTGCCTCGTTCGTTCCAGATCCGAACAAGCGAGGTGAGACCTGGTTCGATCTGGGTGCCATTGTCTCGGTTGGGAGGAACGGCGAGCCCATCCAACCCCGCCCCACACACACACACTCCCCCTCGACTTTGCATCTGCCAGACACTCGACGGAGTCTCAACTGGATGTGGATAACCCCTGCGAGCATATATCTACGAGATTAACGGACACAAAGGTGTTCCAAGATAAACCATACTGGGGGAAAAAGAAAGTTCCCGAAAAGGCGTCTTTTCCGTTTCTTATTTTCTATGTGAAAAGTGCCAGAAGACATGAATTTGATGTGAAAACTAACAGACCTGAACGGGTAGAAGCCACCGATAAACAATCGAATGGGGGTGAAAAGTACTCAGAAAGACCTGAATGGAACGAGAATATTGCCGAGCAAGATTTGAATGAGATGTGGAAACTACCAAAGATGATTCTTAAATGGATGTGAAAACAAAAAACTTAATGAAGCGTGAGAATAGCCAAAGAAATATTCTAATGGTGTCTGGAAATTACCAATGAAAAATGTCCAAGATATGGATAGGGAAAAAATTAAATGTGGTGTGAAAGCACCAAAGAGAAATCAACGATGTATGAAAATCACAACGAGGATTATATTCAGATTATATTGATAAACGAGGATTATATTCAGATTATATTGATAAACGAGGATTATATTCAGATTATATTGATAAACGAGGATTATATTCAGATTATATTCATAAACGAGGATTATATTCAGATTATATTCATAAACGAGGATTATATTCAGATTATATTGATAAACGAGGATTATATTCAGGTATTTACAAACGAGGATTATATTCAGATTATATTGATGAACGAGGATTATATTCAGATTATATCAAACGAGGGTTATATTCAGATTATCTACCGATTCACCTACTTCAGTAATCGAGTTTCCACAATAGTTCACTTAAAAGAGCACTAGCCTTACAGCCGACTATTGTGCATAGCTTAACAGCGATACGTAAGCATGATAACATGTACATGCTGTAGTAAATAGGATAACTCAGTGAAATGTGAGACAAAGTCTATCTTTATCCTAAAACTATTCCTAAAAATAGGCGAAAAAATGAACTCCAAACTAGGCTTGCACGGCTTCAATAAATTTTCCTATTGTATTATAGGCTAGGGTAATCATTTCCGTAAAAGAATGATATATACATCTCAAAAGGCAAAGGTGTACTGAATAAGATACAGAAGGACAAGAGGAAATAAATCGGCAAAATCATTTACCAACACCCGAGTCATCGAAAAAATATTTAAAAAAAAAAATCTCCAAAAAAAGAAATTTAAAAGATATTCTGTTGATACAAATTCATCCTGCTGTTTACCATACACTCTCGAATAATTAATTTATTCAGGACGTCGAAGCAATTTTCTGAGCAAATATCAAACCCGTATCGATCAGGATCATAACCTCAACGAAACCCACAAGAAAAAAAAAGGAGGGAGTGAGGGGGTGTTGGGGGACAATCGACTGGCTTCGTGAATAATGAATGAATAACACCGAAAGACGAACGAATGTTCCTATTTCGAGGCAATCACTCACTCCCGCTGGGAGAAAAAGGAACATTCGAGGGCGAATTGTCTATTGTTCCAGCTCAAGCTTCGTGGTCTCAAACCCACGACTCCTACTACAGGGGAGGGTGTGGTAAGAGGAAGGGCTTCACATGCTGGGGGCGAGCCGCATCTTCCCCTCACCAAGCTGGGGAGGACCTGACCACTCCTACTCCAGTTTCAAGTGGAAGTTAAGAAGTTGTAGGAATATTTCAAAGCAGTTAGGAAAGACAAGAACGTGTATTTATGTACATACTCACATTCTTATACATGTTTAAGCTTATCAACAATGAAAATTGTCCGCTCTTTGTACTCATCTTCTATAAAAGGAAATTCTTTAAGAAATTGATGATACAACTCGCTTATATACTTGCCAACTGGTTATGACTCAGGGTTGTTTTACACCCGTGTAGATGGTAGGAATTTGGATTCAGATAAGAGAATTTCTAGGACACAATGTTGGAGCTTACTGAGAACCCTTAAGACCTCTGCGATTCATCAAGTCTATATTTAAAGCAAGAGATTTTGCTGTATTTATGCTAAGATCCGAGGATTACGGCCGTTATTTTTTTTCAGATCTTATCCCTCAAAGTTCGAGGCTGTAAACAAGAGAGAATAAAGCAGTTACCGTTCCAGAGGTGGGAATACGGTACAACCCATGAGCGAGACGGTACGACACCTAGATCAAGACGGTACGACACCTAGATCACGACGGTACGTTAGGTTACAAAGACCAGATTATCAAATTCAAAAATCGTACCGTCGTACTCAGGTGTCGTACCATCGCACTCAAGGGTCGTACAGTTGTGTGGAGAGGGTTGTACCGTAGAGCTCAACGGCTGTGCGTACCGTCTGGCTCAAAGGCTTCGTACGTACCGTCGTGATGAAAAGAATCTTACCTGTCCTCACATTGGTCAAAAACCTTTGACTTTGAACTAAGAGAAACCCCAAAGCCTTCATGCAACGCTTCGCTCCTGACCGAACCTTCCCAGCCGAGGCTTCACAGGTTAAACCCACGTTGACAAAACCCAAAGGTTTCATACACAGCTTCACCCCAGTACGAACCTTGCCAACCGAGGCTTCACAGCTTAAACCCACACTGACACAGCGAACCACTGAACCTTCTTGCTCGAACCCAGCGAGGGGAAGATCCGGTAATAACTGGAAACGCCCATCTCATTACCGAGGCTTAACGAGCCTACGCTAACAAGGGCCGAGATAACAAGACGCCTAACCACAACGCATGGGTTAAATAGCCACGTAAGATAACCCCCAAAACAACCACCAAAGATAACCTGAAGCTGATAAGCCAACTCGAATCAAACTCATAAAAAAGGATTCCAGTCCTGTAAAATGTTGTGATCATACCAGCAGAGACTTTCTTGTAGTCTCAATGTTTGTTCGTCTGTCACTAAATACTGTACACTTCAAATTCGTGCGTCTCTTGATTATGACGATTGTCTGTTAGTTTAGACGAGAGAGGGAACACGAGAAGGACTACTGTGTACAGACCTATATCCTTCTAACTATATGTCTTTACATGTACTTTCATAATATATATATATATATATATATATACACACACACACACATTTCTCTTATTATACAAGTATTTGCAAGAATAAAATGAGATGGATGAAATTATATAAAGTGTGTATGAATATATATATATATATATATATATATTGGAAAGGATCACAATTTTGCGCGTGATCAAGATATTCCTATGAATCCACGTGGAAAATGAAATAAAAAGTTCCCAAGTGCACTTTCGTGTAATAATCACATCATCAGGGGAGACAAGGGAGGAATATAACAGTCAGTTGATATCCATCGAAGAGACGAAGCTAGGACGCCATTTGGTAAACATGTGAATTACTCATGTTTACCAAATGGCGTCCTAGCTTCGTCTCTTCGATGTATATCAACTGACTGTTATATTCCTCTCTTGTGTCTCCCCTGATGATGTGATTATTACACGAAAGTGCACTTGGGAACTTTTCGTGTTTCATTTTCCCCGTGGATTCATAGGAATATATATATATATATATATATATATATATATATATATATATATATATATATATGTATATATATATATATATATATATATATATATATATATATATAATTAAAAACTATCAGAGGAATAGGAAAGACCACTGTATGCCAGTCAGACCACGGTCAGGAGGCGGGGCGATCAAACTGCACGGGTCTCCGATGATGCAGTAAATTAGCGCGTCAATTACGACAAGAACATCGCCACAGTGCGGCTGACATCACTCACACATGCACTCGGAATAGGACTTGATCCCCTTCCCTGCTTCCGAGTGCTTTGTTTATGATGCTTCCCAGTCATTCCCAGGGGGCCGGAGACGCATTAGCTCGACAACAAGGCACACATACGCCTCAAACTTCACTGCCAACATAAGAATTTAGTTAACCTGAAAAAAGTCAGCCATTGTTTCACGTTTTCAGTGTGTGTGCGAACATGTTCGTAAGTGTGATTTTAACTTGTTCGTAAGTGTGATTCGAAACTCCGAACGTTTCCATACGTGCACCATAGGAGAGTAACAAGCCACCTCTGGCTAGACTGCATCACTGGAAACACATTCTTGCCATGGACCTTCTCACTCCTAAGGACTCCACACTTCCCTGCTCCTGGAAGGAGCGTAGCCTTGGCCCATCACAGCGGCACAAGACTAGCTACTGTGTCCTTCCCTATGCCTTTCGCCTTGTATCTATAATCTCAGGTTAATATAATACTTCGTTTTCATCAATCCTAAGTTGATTACATTAACATAAACCTATGGTATACGCTGCCCACCGTTTTCGACCATACAAGTGTAGCTATAATTTTTTTTTTTCCTAATTTTGTTTACTTTAGTCTCTGGTCGCTTACAAAATTCGTCATTAAAAAAAAGTCAGGCCTTAAATGAAATGCGAAAAAGGGGCAAGAGAGACAGATCAGAAAAAAAAGTAAGGGATTTGCAGAGTGAAGAATTTGTTTATCAATATTCAGGTTGTATCTCTTAGGGAAGACACTCCAGAAGTCCTTTACCATATTGACGTGCATGACACATGACAGCTCGAGAATGGACGAGAGCCGGCCGATGTGGCCTTTCCTTATCGGTTCCTGGCGCTGTCTCGATAACGCGGGCAACTGCGATCAAGCATATACTTACAAGAAGTTGCTGCAGAGTCTGTTTACGTTCGCAGAGTGAATCCAGCGACCGGGTGTTAAAAAAAAACCCTTAATGGAGTTCTTTATGATGAAGGCACGTGTCAAATTTGCTCTGACCACGGAATTCCTTTTGGACCCGAGAGTCAAAAGGCTTAAGGGGATCACCACGAACGGGTGGATTCTGGTGGAACTTTTGATCCAGTGCAGTGTCTCACTGCAGAGGGGTTTGCCGGGCCTTTCCTCACTGCGGAGGGTATCCCAGGGGACTTTTAATTTCACAGGTTTCATAGAGTTCCTTTTTCACTGAAAAGAGCTCTTGAGGGGCTTTCCTCACTGCAGAGAATTCCCATGATCCTAACTTCACTGCAGCGAGTCTTCAGGATCTCATCCTCACTGCACTAGGTTCCCAGGATCCTACCCTCACGGCAGAAGATTCCCAGGATCTTAACTTCACTGGGGTAGTAGGTTCCCAGGATCCTACCCTCCCTGCAGACGATTCTCAGGATCCGATCCTCCCTTCAAAAGGTTCTCAGAGAAACGTTCTCCTCCTCCTCCGTGCGTGGGACGTGTGGTTAGCGCTCTCTCCTGTGACAGTGGGTTGTGGTAGAGGGACAGTTAACCACAGACTTCCTCTAGACGCTGGTAAGTATACGTCTTCCGACACTCACACCAAGGCGGTATGATCCAGTCTCAACTGGATATCATATGATAAAGTCACTATTCATATTTTCAGATAAAACTTTGCAAATAGCACAGATTTAAAGGTAGATCTCCATGGTGTAGTGGTTCGAGTTGCTGACCGTCATGCATTCCTGGACTGCCCTAGGTCGAACGGGGAGGTTGGAATCTTGGTTGCGACAGTCGGTCTACAGTGAACCCCCGCTGTTTATCCTCCCCTAAGGGGCTGGATGACGTGTCATGAGGTCCAGTGTGATAGATTTGATATACTGTACAGTGCTAGAGAGCCCGAGGATGATCTTGCATGCTCTTCTCTGCACTTTTTCTAGTGGCCCCTGCAGTCTGGTTGAGAAGGAGGAAGATCAGATGGGGGAACCATATACGACTTGGGGAATAATGAATGCTATGTCGATGTTCTTTAGGACGGTGATAGTTGCTATAGCCATCGAAAACGTGTGTGTCTCTGGGCCACAATGGCCTCGAGGACCATAGTGGCCACTTAAGTATGTCAGAGTGGGGAGGGTTGGCCACAGTGTACCCAGGCTGGTGTTCTGGCCAAGCAAAAGCAGTGGCCGAAGCAGGCATCCTCCTCCTCCTCGGCCCACCGTAACCAAAGCAATCCTCAGCTTATTTAACGAGGCCGCCGTGCCATTGTGCAAGCGAGTGGAGGAGAATCATAAGCTAAATTAATGTAGGCATTAGGAGAGCTAATATCACCAATTACTCTGGCGATGGTTCCTAATTGTGATACTACATAATGAAGGATTCTGAAAGGTACAAGACATTCCTTCTCCCGTCCTGGAGGATGTTTTGCGCAGATCCCTGCATACTTTTGGTCTTGTTACAGTAATGTCGGTGTTCTTTTGTTTTCTAGTAATCTAAAATGGCTAAAAACTCCGGTGCCCTCATTTAGAAATAGTTATTATAGTAATAACCGTCTTGGTCAAGTCATTAGTTCGACGCGAGATCAATACTTCAAAACGGATTTGAATGAATCAACATCCTCGTTTTCTATACTTGCTTCGAACCATTCTAACAGACCGAGACTTAAACCCATGCATCGTTACTTCAACGAAATCGTGTGCGTATTAATATTTAAGGTGAACTCGTGCTCAAAGATTGTATTAAGCGTTGTTGCAACGTGCTTTAGGGTCGTCCCGTCGTGCTCAACGGTCGTAACGTAGTGCTCATGGGTTGTAACAGTGCTCTAGGGTCGTACATTCATGCTCAAGTCATCAGAGTCTCAATAGATATTCCTATGCATTTATAGTTCTCAAATCAGACTAAAAAAAAAGTAGGAAAATTCGATTACATCTCAAATGCTGTGTAATACCTGACGAAACCCTAATGTATGAAACATGAAGGGCTTGAACCTCCAAACACTCCATCTCAGTGGCACATCCTTTCACAATACTCAGACTGTTCACGAATAACGTTCTATCAACACTGCGCTGACTGTTTAACTGGCTCAGAAATGTTCTTCATCCGGTATCCAAATTTCGGATAGGTCAAAACATGAGGTTTGCAATGATGCCTTCCTCTTCAACGTAACACTTTGGTTTACAACAACAGTTTGATCTCCTCGTAACGCTATGATTGTACTCAATAACTGGATGTCACAGTGATGGATTCCAATAAGCAGTAAAGACTTCAATGTATTTCTTTTTTTTTTGAGTTTCGAGTCTGCGAACGCAGAACATCGCTAGCTGTGGTTTGTTTACTACGAAAATTGTGAGCGAACTACATCTGAACTCTTATTTTAAGAACAGAACGCTGTACTGAACTAACGAGAACTTGAGGGAACAATATACATTGGCTAGCAGTTGGTTGTATAACACTTCATGCTTCAGAGTGACTGAAGGTCCAATGAAAAAAGAAAAATGTGTTATTTGAAAGAACGGATCACGAATTTTCATTTTCCTTCTTCATCTTCGACAAACTTAAAGAGTTAAACGGAGTCGGTGAAGTCAGGCCCACGGTTAGTCTTTCCACACTGTCTGTGCATCTTGCCTTCCCCGAGACTCCAGGCTCCGAGAGAGTACAATTAATTTTCCACACTTCCAGAAGAAAGTTCTAATTAAACTTTGTCTTAAGAAAGATTCCAGATCAGCTTAATTTTCTCGGTGTTGTCTGATGTTTCCCCAGATGCCAGCTTGATAGAAAGACCCCTCGAGTCTTTTTCAGAATAGCGACTTCGACCTCATTTTGAATTACTGATAGAAAATATGTTCTTGGTACATTACGATACAGAAATACATGAATGTTTCAAACGAACAGTCTCGCAGAACAGACCAATTCCAGGGAAAGCATTATTCACGAACAATTCTTCGATCAAAACGGATCACCAAGTGCTTTTGAGACTGTCTAAATTCATAATTCATTCATCAGATTTACTTCGGGTTCGACGAATACGTTAACAGCGACCTCATCCAGCCATGGGGTCGAGGCGTCCGTCATCCGGCGAAAAAACTGATCATCCATCCAGCTCTCGGGGCAGCGCATCCAGCAAGTACTGGAAACCCCTGCAAGTCGAGCAAGTGCAATATTTCTCCCCGAGACAGGGCCACCGTCAGGCTCCGTACGCCAATTACTCTCTGCTCGGGGAAGTTACACAAAACTATTGCTATTCAAAGAAGGGGGCAACGGCATATGTTTATGTCTATAGGACTTTTCTCTCCGTCCCGACCCTTCCACCAACTCCTCACGATTCTCAGGTTTCCTCAAGTATCTCTGAAATCCAACACCTCCGTGCTGAACCTCTTCTTATCAGTATTCGGCAGGAATACTAATTTCGACAGCTACTTTATAGATATGACGCGAGACAGACTGGTAAACGTATGGAAGACTGAACTCCTCCCCTATACAACTAGATTACAGGGTCTCGTACGGTCCTATAACGTGGGTGTAGATTCCGATCCCATTATCCACAATGGGTAAAGGATGACATAGCATGATTCACGTAGAATTTAGGGTTATATCCCATTCTCTACAGAAGACAGAGAATCATATCCTCTCATGTATGTAGACCTAAGAAGTATGTAGTCCGAATTCACGTGTATATATATATATATATATATATATATATATATATATATATATATATATATATATATTTTTCAACAGGGAACGTATACAAAAGCCTAAACAGAGGGGGTTCGAACATGGGCACTTTGTCAAAGCTGGAACCTCAGTCCCTGACGACCAACCAAAACATCCCTTCCAGACTCCGCCATCCACCTCGATGTCAGAGAAAATATTCCCAGGAATGGCGACAGTTGAAACATCGTCTGAGGTGGACTAGAGCGCTCACCTTCCGGTGAAAGGTAAGCTCAGGTTCGATTCAGTGGACTGGGACACGTGTTGCGTCACTGCGATCGCAAGGCACACACAGACCCATCAGCAGAGCATGGCGATACAATGCAGGAAACGTACTAGAGAGAGAGAGAGAGACTTACTGTCGCTCCTGTGATGTTCCGGACTGGAGAGTCAGAACCTGAAATCATCGTCATCGACGAAGTTTCGAATCGACGAAGCTTCGAATCGACAAAGTCTCGAATCGACGAAAAGTTCGAATTGGAATTCTGAAACAAGACTAAGGGCGCAAAGCATGGAAGGAGACTTTCACTCAGCCACCACATATGACGCTATTTTAATTCTTTCTATGTTGTAATCTATTTCCTTTCAAATGAAAATGGTTTTCGTAAGGATCTCGGGCGTCGAAGTAGAATACAATGTCCGATACAGTGTGAAACTGGTTTACATACTCTCATCACCAAGTAACTTGCATAGCAACTAAAATAAAGTTAACAAAAATTCTCAGAAATAACATTTACAGCAAATGTTGCTACCATTATCGTTCCTGAGGGAGGAAAGGAGACTCAAAACTTAAAAAGAAAAATGTTGCCGATTTTGTCCATTCCAATTTCTAGTTTGATGTACAAAACTTATGATGTTGAAAAACAAGACGAAAAACAAGATTTCATGGCAAATGTCACGTCCACACTTTTCCCAGTGAAGTAAATGATATATATACACGAAAGGTGAACAAGTTTCTCATCCTAACTCGTATAATTAATGTTCAACGCTCCTATAATGTCATCAACAAGGAGAAGCTTGTGATGAAAAGGATATCAGTCTGATGACACAATACAACAATCTGGAAACATGTTCGCTCGTAATGACAAGACCAATAGAGTAAGTCGCTCTGGAAGTTTGAATCGTGTGTGTATATATCATATGTCACCTAAAACTACCCTCGTTTAGTTTTTTTCTCGACCTGAATATGTCTCATAGACTTCCACTTTTCTCTTTGCCTCACATGGGGCTTAAGCAACCGTGTCAAGCTGGACTTGAGCTGGTCTCATATTGCTTCAGGTGCTAGATGTCTCCGCTTGTACAGGTAGCTAACTGCTTCAGGTAGCTTTCTCTCCCTTCCGTCCTCTGCCTCACGCACGTCAGGTGGATAAAGCTATGTGGTCAAAGCTAAGTGGAAGATTCCCGCAAGAAATCATGATTATTTCCTTCCAAGTTGCAGCGACATATTTTCTTTCTTACAGAAAACGTGGCAGGGGGTTTAGCTTACCTGCTGTCTTCAACATAGATCATTTCTCATATTTCCTTGTTTTTTCCCCCCGCTTTAGTCACGTCAGAAACAGACGACTGAGCCTTAAATTATTTATCTTCGTACGGTTCAACCCTCTGTTCCTTCATTTAGAAGGTGATAATACAGAAGGGGGGGATTTATTGTTCCCAATGGCTCGAACCTTTCTTAGCCGCCCTCTACGACGCGCAGGGATGCATGGATAGTATGCCAACTCCCGTATCTGTTTCCCGTTCCCTATATCTTTCCCTATCCTTACCCATCTACCCTGTGGTAACCGTAACATACACACGATCGATTAACAGTAAAACAGTTTAACTTCTAAGTTACAAAGCTAGATCATTTATCAGTGATAAAAGGCGACTTGATCATTTCCCAGTGTACAAGTTATCATTAATTGGATTAAAGGCAGTGGAGACTCAAGGCTTCAAGAGGGAGCTAGCTACAGGAACTGTATGTCTTGAGATTTCTCTTTAATTTTTATTTTTATATTTTTCCGTTGCTCTTCGCACCGTCTCACCCCCTCCCCCTTTTGTTGCTGTGGAGCCTTGATATAGAGTTGTATTTCCCCCCCCCCCATTTTATTCAATAACAACGATACCTCTCTATCTATCTATCTATCTATCTATCTATCTATAGATACTAGTACGTTCTCCACAATGGGTTGGGGGAACTTTCCTTTTCTTTTTTGGGGGGAGGGAGGGAAACCTGTTTCAACCCCAGTGTCATCAATACAACGCCATAAATCTATAAAGATTGGAAATCTATACAATCACAGCCCATGAGGCGGATGCATCCGAATTATTCATCACACTTTGCAGACTCGGGCAGATTTCCGTAGAACCTCCTCTTGCTGTCGATCGCGCGTGCTCTGTGAAGCCGGTAGCATCATTCAATATCTTTTTTTTTTACAACTTAAAGGTTTTCACGAGTCTTTTGCTTATAGATATCCAGGAGTATTAGGTGATACACATATTGCTTGAATATTTAAAATATTTTGTTCCTTGCTATATAGTTTCAGGTGATATGTAACCTGAAGTTGAAATATTCTACCTGATGAATTAGTATATATTATCCCTGGGGATAGGGGAGAAAATACTTCCCACGTATTTCCTGCGCGTCGTAGAAGGTGACTAAAAGGGGAGGGAGCGAGGGGCTGGAAATCCTCCCCTCCCGTTTTCAATTTCCCAAAAGAAGAAGGGGGCCAAGTGAGGATATTCCATCTAAGGCTCAGTCCTCTGTTCTTAACGCTGCCTCGCTAACGCGGGAAATAGCAAATATGTATGAAAAAAAAATAATACATATATATATCCCACCAAGCACAAAGCAACTGCCCTCCCATCTCGGCCTTATACTCCACCCCAGCGACACCTACACCCACCAGAACACACACTCCCTAGACAGAAAAGAGTCACACTTTCCCCATCTGCGCTCCGATCCTCCTCCAACCCCACAACACTATAGACAGTTTCAGTATATCCCAAGGTTCCTCATAGCTACAATGCAACTATCATAACGAAGACACCGAACACGTTCCTACACCATGTTGCTATTCAATTGCCCTGCATTCTCAGCACAGACGCACACACAGCATTGCCTTTTATGACCTGTAACGTCCCGACCAGTGGACGTGGCCGACTTACTAGGCGATTGAGGATACCCAAAGTCATATGGGACTCCTAAGAGAATAAGTGAATAGGTTAAGTATATTCTATGTACTTTTATAAGTGTCGCTTTTGCACTGAAACGAATGCATATACGAACATATTCCAGACTTGTTGTCGCGATGCGTCAAGACAAGTCTCCATCAGGATGCTGGAGAAGGTCCCCGTTGCCATGAGATGTCCCTCTTCGCTATTGACTCCACCTCGACTCGATACGTTCTCAAATAACCGATGACAATCCATCCATCACGCCTCGTCCAGCCGCTGGCAGCCGCCCTCCTGTCCTATCGGGCACATCTGGTAATCGTCAACCTTCGTGAGGGACGAACCACAATCGTCCGTCCAACCTCGATCGTCATTGGTCGGCTCTTAAGTGGTGAACGAGTCTCGTCCAACAAGTGGGCAAGGAACTCCGTTTCCCTTCTATACGAGTCTGCTTCATTGAGTTTCTCAGCTGCTATCTCAAATCCTCAAGACCCTAAGTCTGTTATAAAGGTTTGTATCCATTTATCTGCTACACTTTAAGTATTTGTTATTCTTGTATGTTCTCCTCGTTTCAATTCTCACCATCTTCAAATACATTATGCCATATTTTCTAAGGACGTTGTCTATTGCGTGTAAAAGAGGCATCCCCCTCCCCCCTCAATAACTGAAGGAGAAGAGAGTTGAAGTTCTCATACCTACAAGCTCAGGAACAACGTCTCAGCACCCTAGTGCCTTCCAGACCTCGAAAGAGGTACATTTTTCCACCTCGTTTACGGGCGACTTTTATATGACAGCTCTATAAACCAGAGAGAGAGAGAGAGACTGCGACCCACACACCGTCCTTTACCTACACTCGGACGTTAATCTTATCAGAAGACTTCAATCATTGGGGAAAAATAACCTCAGCCACTCCTGCGGCCTATCAGAAAAGCCCTCAAGGCTGCCAACCCATCAGAAACCAATCACAGCAATAATCAACGAGCTAAAATGTGGACAAACTTGAGCGACTTTGATCCCTGGGTAATAGATATGGCGCCGTCTCCCTAATTACTTTCTGACTCCCAGCTCGTTCACAAGGTCCGAAGAAGCCTCCATCTCTCCCAACGACTAACTAACCTCGTCCCCTCGGCCTCGCCTTCGTTAGGGGTCTCTGACCCTCTTTACACCGGCTGAATCCTTCTCTAAGTACGATCATGTACTGTCTTCCAGGGTTGGTACGTCTCATTTCTACGACCGATATTATTCCCGGATTCAATCCTATTCTTTTGAAAATCTGGATTCCTTTTGTGTAAGGAAAGATCTTTGATTCCTTCCTTTGTCTTATGATTTTTGGAAATCTTGACTCTACAACACTGGACGCTTCAGTGGTCGGATATAGTTCACACAAACCCCACACACACACACACTGCACAGCTGTATCCCACCCCAGACTGGAGCAGGGTACGGTGAACACCCTTGGAGTACGACACATCCTCGGCGACGCTGTTCTTTCACATTCTAATGACGACTCAGCCTCGTCGGAAGCGAAGCACACACAGACAGAGAGACAGAGAGAGAGAGAGACTCGCAAGGCGGTTCCCTGCACCCGAGAGTAGGAGGATACGTAAAAAAAAGAAAGGGGAAAGAAAAGAAATTTACGGCGGATGCTGATTAATCGAGTGGTTCCATGGGTGGGGGAGTTTGGAGTGGGGGAGGAGGAGGATGGGAATGCCGTCCCCCCGACCGAAAAACAACAGCCGTCATCCATTGCTCCTGCAGGCGACTATGTAAAATATCTCGAGCACTTGCAATTAGTTTTGGTCATTTATCTCGAGAAAAGGACCAAGGGCGTCGGGGATTCTCAGAGAGGGAGGAGGAGACGACCCAGGACGAGGAGGGGGATGGAGGGAGGAGGAGGAGGAGGAGACGATCCCGGGAGAGGTGCGGGAAGGAGGGAGGAGTCGTCCCCTCCCTACTCAAGGATGGTGGGGTGAGGGGTGGAGGAGGAAGGGCCTGCCAATCCCTTTTGTTTGAAAGTGCGACTCGCTAGCTCGTTCGATTCATTTAATAAAAGATACGAATAATTATCATTTATCGACAGATTTTCGTATAAGTTACAGGACTATTAGCCACCTATTAAAAGATATTTCATACAAAATATTGGATTAATTGACTGAAAAATGTCGAGAGATAATGCAAAAACGGTAAAACCAATAAATTGGCTTATTGCTCATTACTCGAGGCAGCCTAGACGAAGTCGTCTTAGATAGGGAAGGACCAAGGAGTTCTACAGCAATATACCATAGAATTGCCATGAGGACCAAACATTATGGTAATCCCGCTGTGACTAATTAATCATCTAATTAAAATCACTTTTTAGAACGACTTCATGGCAGTACGAGAAAATTTTCGGAAAATTTTACCATTTTCTATTTGCACGCTTTCGTTGTTATTTTTGCCTCAGGTTCCTGGCTATATTTTCGTTATAGATACATAAAAGATAACGATACCCCTTGATACAATACCTTCTGATTACGTTGATATTTTGTATATATGGCATAATCAATATATTATTCATCGAAATGCTGTTATCTTTATTTTTCCATCGGTAGATATAATTAGAGAGACCTAATTCTATGTAAATAGAGAATTATATGGTCCTCTCAAGTTTAATTCATTCTATTCTGCCAACGAGTGATGACAGAGGATAACACATTATCACGCTAACGATCAACTTTCACTCCCACACTCACTACCTGTGTCACCTTCGCCGTCACACTCATCACCATCACAACATTGGTCATCATCTTCAGCACAACACTGGTCATCATCTCTGTGCCACTATCACCATCTGCTACAGATGATAGTGAATGTAGAATATGGTACATAACCATTGCTAAAGTACCCTCATGTAGAACCAACTTGTGTAACATGGTGCAAATATCAATATAGACTAATAACCAAATGTACCTAGTTAGCACAGTGGTTCACACATACAATTACTGGAAAAAGAATGTACATCACCACCACAGATGAACTTCACCACATACAGCAGACGAACTTCACATCAGATGAACTTCACGGACCCCCTCCCCTGTGTCTCTACGAGTGAAAGTCATCACTTCCTCAACGGAGGGTAAGCGAATGCGATGATATACCCAGCAGCCGCTTGGACAAAACAGTGTGATAGCGTCCCAGGCACAGCAAGCAAGGAAGGAGATATTGATAACGTAACGAACTCCCACCGAATTGTTGCGTCGGGAAAATGTGGCCCCACAAGAAACTAGGTGATGCGCGTCCCTCTGGGTAAAAACTGTGAGGAAGGGGTCTCTCCAGTCAAGCTGTGGGCCTGGGAGGCAGATTCAGGGTAGACATACGGTCTGGACATTTCCGAAGCTAGAACAGTGGTAACAGTAATGATGGTGGAGTAGAATTGTGGACTTTCGTGGTGTTGTGGTTTGGCTTTGTTGATCCGAGATGCATTCACGGTCCGAGACTAGAATATGAAGCAGTCTTATGTAACAAACTGCACCCATATTGTAAACTCAACGAGATTTCTTCACACAGATTACAATGGGTTGTCAATCCACACATTTCTCTTCCCCTCGTCACAATCTCCACCTCCAGTCCTGCAGTTATGTAGGCTGACCTAAAACAACAAGCTAATCCCCCTACGATTTGCATACAGCAGCCTACGGCAGCGCTCCCCTAATACAGCAGGAAAATGGTATCGAAACCCACCCACCCACATACACACCCACATTAAAAAAAAAAAAAAAAAATCCCCACTTTTCCACATAGGCTGCGAGAGCAAGCTTGGACAATCCATTACCATTGTCAACACTCGATATCTTTTTGAGCCACAAACATTTCTCTCTCTCTCTCTCTCTCTCTCTCTCTCTCTCTCTCTCTCTCTCTCTCTCTCTCTCTCTCTCTCCTCCTGATTGAAATGTCAACCAAATTAGTATGCGGGAGAGCTATTTGCTTTTGAAGTCTGGCCAAACATTGAATTTGCATCAGGTAAATTATAATCAGGTGTAAGCGAGTTGTGGGGGGGGGGGGAAGTGAAGGGGTAGGGGGGAAGGGGTCATTACGTGTGCGTGAAGGGTGTGGAACAGGAAAGGGAGGGGAGAGGTGGCTGGGGAGGGGAGAGATGGCTGGCGGGAGGGCGCTTAGCTGCTGGTTTTAGGGGGAGGAGGAGGAGGAGGAGGGGGTAGTACTTACCGCTACATCTGGCCAGCAACACAAGTGGTCAAGGAAGGGAACGCCAGCCTTCGACTTTTCAATCACACTGAGGATTATTCTTTAATTAGCTCGACAAACTATTTATGATAATTCTGAAAGAAGGTCTATTGTTACACTTCATATATTTCTTTGTCCTATCATCCTTTTCTTCCTATCGATCTTGGTCCAATCATCCATTGGTGACAAAATCCTATCATCCTATGGTCCTGGTCTGTCATCCAGTTCCTAACGTAAAAGAAAACCAGAGGAGGCTGAAGCTCCTCTGGTCCACAATACCACCCTACAGTGAAACCTCAGAATCCAAACTAAGGGATTACGTCTTCCAGGTGTAAGTTTAGCGAAGACGAATCCTCTCCCGATCCCTCTCCTGATTTAGATGAATTACCATAAAGGCTACTTCAGTCATCTGGGACCATCTCGTTCAAGCACAGCGGCAACAACACACGACTGTTGATACACGTACGAAACAGGAAATACCGAAAGTTCAGAGGGGGTCAAGCGGGCCGCCGCATCCTCCTCCTCCGTGACCTTTGGAAGGGTAATCATCAAAATCTGGCTAAAGGAGGAATGATATTTTTCCTAGAGACGTTAAGACAGCCTTCCTCTTCCCTGTAAGAGAGATGATGGTATTCTTACCCACTTCGATATGGGATGCCACAAGGGGTCTATTTGCTTGGGGTATACGTAGAGGGAGAGTCACTTTTAGCCACTTCGATGAAAGCGGCAAGAGCAATTCTGCCAACTCTACTTTTATCCACTTCGAGTAGAGGCAACTGCACTTTTATCCACCTCTGTCAGAGAGGCAAAGGAATGTTTATCCACTTCGAGCAAACAGGGAACGGATCTCTTCCACTTTGAAAGAAGAGGTAACATTATTTTAACCCACTTCGACTATACAGACAGTATTCTCATTTACTTCGAGTAGAGAGGCAACAGAACTCATTTCGAGTGATGGTGCAACATATCCATAGTCCACCTCGACGGAAGAGGCGACAGAGTTACTGTGTTATCAAATTACAGCTAAAACGGGAAACAATTTTACCCACACGAATAGAAATCTAACGGGAGAGCAATTTTGCACGACATAGTTCGAGATGAAGAACGCACGAGATGATCATTTCTAAAGCCTTGGAGTCTTCGTCGCCAAAGACTTTCCAAAACCCTCTTCGAGTGTCGGTTGCTCGCGGATCAGAGTTATTATGGAGTGCCTCCAGTAGACGAAGTAGCGCAGCGCAAGTGGCCAGGATCTTGTAGACAAAATGCACAGCACATCGCTTAAAAGGTTTCCAATCCTATGAGGAATATTTTTCTCCTCAGATTCTACCACAAGACGAGACTGAAAAGTCACAGAATCGATACCAAAATAATAATTGTTAATTTCAAGATGAAGGGTAGATTGTACAGCGATTTGGAACGAAATGATAAGACCATCATTCGAGGCAGAGGAGTGGACGAGGAACAAAGCGACTGGAGAAGAATTAAAGAAAATATTGAGAAACCTGCGCTCACGAAAAATCGTCGTTGATTTACTTGTGTCGTTATGGTTCTGGTCGGGCATTCCCCGCCTCCACCAGCACCTCCTTGTCTGGGACGACGGGCCTCAGGCAGAGGCTGTGGTGGAGAGGTCTGGGAGGGGCTGTGTTGGTGGTGGAGAGGTCTGGGAGGGGCTGTGGTGGTGGTGGAGAGGTCTGGGAGGGGCTATGGTGGTGGTGGAGAGGTCTGGGAGGGGCTATGGTGGTGGTGGAGAGGTCTGGGAGGGGCTATGGTGGTGGTGGAGAGGTCTGGGAGGGGCTATGGTGGTGGTGGAGAGGTCTGGGAGGGGCTATGGTGGTGGTGGAGAGGTCTGGGAGGGGCTATGGTGGTGGTGGAGAGGTCTGGGAGGGGCTATGGTGGTGGTGGAGAGGTCTGGGAGGGGCTATGGTGGTGGTGGAGAGGTCTGGGAGGGGCTGTGGTGGTGATGACGGAGAGGTTTTGGAGGAGGGATGGTGATGAGGAGGTTCTAGTGAGGGAGTCTTGATGCTTTTGATGATGGTGGAGATGTGTTTAAAGCGTGGTGGTGAAAGTGGTGATGGAGGAGTCTGGGAAGGTTGAGAGTGAATTGGTGGTGTTCAGGAGTGAAAGAAAGGCAATAAACGTTGTAAGAAGCCACATAAAGAGAGGGACGTCCATTACGAAGGCAGTAAGAATAAAAATGGTCGCAGAAGAGGAGGGAAGAGACGTCCTGTGGGGGAGAGAGCGAGATAGTCGATGGGAATAGATGTGTGGAAGGCAAGAGATGAACGAAGGAATACGAGTCCGTGGACGAACAAGGAACAGCGAGGGGAGAAGCCATACTGAGGCACTTGTAGAGTTGCGAGGACGACCTCGTAAAAGTAGTTATGAGAGGCTGAGAAGTATGAGGAAGACGTCGTAGAAAAAGATATGGAGAGGCTGAGAAATATGAGGAAGACGTCATTGAGGAAGATATGGAGCGGCTGAGAAATAGGAGGGAGACTTCGTGATGGAAGCTGCTCAGTAGCAGAGATAATGCGAGGAAGATCTAGTAAAGGAAGATATAAAGAGGCAGAGATGTAGGAGGGAAAATCGTCGAGGAAGATATAAAGAGGCTGGGAAATACGAGGAAGACGTGACAGAGGAAGAGAAGGAGGTGTTAGGATATACGAGGATCTCAGAACAAGGTGTGGAGAAGCAGAGATCTATAAGGACTTCGTAGAGGTAGATAGGAGGAGGTTGGGAAACATGAGAAGACTTGATAGAGGAAGATGTGTGCAACCTGCGAAATGTGAGGAAGACTCCTTAGATAAGATGTCCAGACGCTGAGAAATAAGAGGAAGACCTCAAAGATATGGAGAGGCCGAGAAATATGAGCAAGTATTGTAGAGGAAGATATGGGGACGCTGGGAAGTATCAGGATGATGTACTAGAGGAAGACAAGGATAAACTGCAAAATATGAGCAAGATCTCAAGACAAAGGATGGTATGAAGAAGGCTAGATATATAAAGAAAACCTCATAAAACATGAAGAGGCTGGGAAACATGAGGGAGAACTCTGAGGAAGATATGAAGATGCTGAGAAATACGAAGAAAACCTCAAACCATTATGTGCAGAGGTCGAGGAATATAATAGGATATCTCACTGAGAAAGACAAGGAAAGCCTGAGAAATATGAGGATTTGCAGAGGAAGATATGAAGAGATTGGGAAATCCGAGGAAGAGGCTGAGAAATACGAGGAAGACCTGATAAAGAGGAGATCTGAAGAACACGAGGAATAGAGATAACACGAGTAATGATTATGAACACTAGGTGTTATTGGCTCAACCTCAGATTAAGTGCTTTTAACAAGACAATCGAAATGCAACTGAAGAATGCTAATTGGATGGCTCTACGAGTCTCGAAAACGAAGCCCACTTGATCCAAAGAGAAGACGAAGAATATAAAGATGAAAGCAAAGCCAAGGGCTCATGTATGAGAAGAGTGAGGGGGGGGGGGTGAATAAAATTAAGGGCCCATGTATGAGGACGGTGTGAGGGATGAAAATAAAAAGAATGGCAATCAGGCATATAAGGAATACACGAGATATCTCTTCCGGCTTCTCTCTAGCCAACCTGAAGCTTATCGCTCACATCCCTCCCTCCAATGCCCTCCCCGACGAAGGGAGGGAGGAAGAGAGAGTGGGAAGAGGGAGGAAGGAAGAGCAAATGAGGAGGAGGAGAGAAAGGTCCTACCCAGCTCGGGTTTGCGAGGTAGACGAGATGTGTTGGATTCATCGTAGACCCCGTGACGTTGTGTGGTTCACACTCCTGTTGGCTTGGGCCTGACCTGTGTGCTGGGAGGGGCCTGCCTGCTGTGCTGGGAAGGGACGTCTTTGTTGGAAGGGACTTGCTATGTTGGAAGGGGGATTTCTGTGTTGATAGGAAGTAGCGGTAGTAGTAGTAGTAACCTGCTATAATGGCAAGAAGGACCTACTTTGTTGGTAGAAACGACCCGCTATGATGATAAGAGGGACCTGCTATGTTGTTAGAAATTTAGCCATGTTGTTCGATACCAGGCGTGCGTTATGTTGGCTTTTGTACCGGACTTGCTGTGTTGGTTGCTCAGGACCTGCTCTATCGGCAGGAACTTGCTGTGTTAGCTACTATAGGTGCTATGTATTGCCTGACTCGTTTCAATATCCTCCGGTAATCGCCTCGCTCTCCTTTCTCGTTACCGCCCCGTACAGCAGAGTTTATTAAAAAGAAAATTTTTCTTTCTCTTTTACAAACGAAAATAAAAATGACGGGAGTCAAACTTAGGGAAAAACAGTCCAAAAATATGGATGATAAAGTCATAAAAATTCTCTCTCCGCTTTTTTCCATGTTTATTTGTACGTGTTTGCGAGTGCATGTGTGGTGTTTAAGTGCATTATTCTGTATATAGATTCCGACATACGTACAAATATATATATATATATATATATATATATATATATATATATATATATATCACAATCAAAGCCATGTCGCTTGAAACTTAAATTCTTTTTAATCAAAAATATAAAGTGCAAAACTACAGCGGGGATTAATTAGAGCTCCGTAGGTGCTTGCAGGCCTGACTATTGCATATGGAAAGGTTATACGACGATAGAAAGACGAAAGAAGGAAAAGAACAACTCTTGGCTCTGCCAGGAAAGAGGTTAAATATATCATAACCACTAAGCCTCGTGTGGCTGACCTTTGCACAGAAACTGTGGGAAGTATCAGCCAATCGAAAGCAGGAGGACCAACTCATAGTGGCTTGCTAAACGGGGACAGCTCACGTGAGCAGTCACAAATACAATACCTGTAGAACAGGGAGAAAGAAGCAACACCAAGGCGAAGAGAAGGGTGGTGGAGGGGACGTGATAACAGGAGGAAGACTTCAGCTTTCCCTCTGGCTTAAAGAAATTGGAGAGAGAAGGTACACCACAGATGAGCAAGGAGCACATGAAAGTTCAGAGGATGGAGAACCAGGAGGTGGCTTGATGGTTCATCATGAGGTTACATGTATGCAATACTCACACAATACCCCAAGGTTATGGAGAGCATTTTTTGTGATGTTTGTCATGTGGGGTTTCCAGGAGAGAGACTGTAGTGTATGGTTATCACTCATATGTTATAGCTACTGCATGGCTTGCATGAAATGGTTTGTTTACACTGTAAGGGGAGGGACTTTTACGCTCAAAGAGACCTTGCCTCACGAACTTTTTCTCCTGTCATTTAGTTTTTTTTAAACTTTTATGGTTTACAAATTGACATTTCCATTATTCGGTCGAATCTATATCTACCACTCTTACACTAACAAAGTACTTCTTTACACCTTTTTACAATTTTTTTTTTATGTGCGTGTGTGTGTCTATTTGCATGTGCAACTCATGAACATACCGGAATGAACAGGGTCTGTAGTTTCGAAAAACTGTTCGACGAATTTCTAATATTCATTTCTGTCGGCTCCACATGATTTTCTAGACTACATTCATATTTCTAGGCTCCACTCGTGCCCCTTAGGCTCTATTCGTGCCCCTTAGGCTCCGCTCATACCTACGTCTCAACGTGTCTCTCTCTCTCTGGCTGAGCACATCTCTACCCTCCGCCAGCTCCTCTGATATATGTAGGCTCCACTAACATCCTTAGGTTCTAGGGCAGTCTCCAACCCCTCCGATATCTTGGGCTCTGTTGACGTCAGTTGAAACATTCCATTTCATAATTGATAACTTCACTGAGGATTCAATTTCTCGGATGAATCTGTCAAACACTAGACGGAATACTCAATCCCAGAACAGATTTCATTTCTTAATAGGTCGATTTTTTCTTTCTTTTCGTGTCCTATTGGCGACCACTATATAAATATATGGCTTGAAATGTTCCTTTGTTATCAATAAGGAACATTTCAATCCCTTTCTATCCTAAAATTTATAATTTTTTAGCATCTTATGGAAATTTAGGATAATTTTCTTTACACTATAAAGAAGAAAGTGTTTGTTTTGGTTCTCCAGACTGCCACTGTTGGCTCCGAGCTGTGGTTTTCAGGGAGTTTTCTGTTGGCTCCGTCAAGACATCATCAGTAATACCAGTTGGTATTACTATTTCGACGCAGCGCGGGGCGTTCTGTTATAGAACGAACCTCTTCTCCCCATAGGGTGATGTACGAAGCTAGTCTTCCCAGGGTGTAAGGAGTTTCTCCCCAAGGGGCGAGAAGGGGAGCCTTCTACAAGAAACGTATCCTCTCGGGGAGCAAATGGGAGCTACCCACCCCATAATACAAGGGTGCAAGAAAATACTCTCCCTCCTCTCCCTTTTTACCCCCAAGTTAAGGGTGCAAAGGGAGGTTCTCACCTCAGGGAGCATGGAGCATCCCCTTCAAGAAAGCATGCGGTGTATGTGGGGGTTCTGTGTCTCCACCACCACACCAAGGTCCCATCCTGACAGCAGGTCTTGGCCATCCTGGTAGAAACAAAGGTCGAGCGCATAGGTTCGAATCCTGGTTACGGCAGTTGGTCCACAGTCAATCCAGCTGTTCCTCCACCCCTTGGGGTTCAGTGAAATGGGTACCTGGCTTAGGCTAGGGTATATCGTTAATGGGATGGCCTTAATTAGGGCCTCAGATGTCCGTGCCGTCTCAGCTAACATAAAAAAAGAAAAAACTATACGAATATACACGCACACACGACACACACACACGACACACACACACACCCCAGGGGAGTTGCTGCTGTGATTCAATCATCGGTTGTGAATAAGCCAAGCCATCCCTGTGTGCGGTGCTATCACAATACCATTTTTCCCCATCTAGTCTCGGCTGACTAGCTTTTAATATGATCACTCTCTCATCGCAGTATCCTGTCACTTCCCCTCTTTGAATGCCAGTTATCCCCTCCCTCTCCCCTTATTCTCTACCTTTTATTCCATTCTCTATTCGGTCTCCTCGGGCATCATCAACTCCCACGCCGGTTGTGGGGCATTTTCAATCTCTAGGACTCTGAACATTGACAAAAAAAAAAAATGTAAAAATGCTGAAAATGAGAAGCCAGTCATGACAGATTAAAAAGTCCTCCGTATTCTTTTTTTTCTTAAATTTTCTAATTATTTTCAGTCTTTAATCCATTCTTTATCTGCTGCATGAACTCTTTTTCTCTCCATATTTTTTTTCAACCATTAATTCGTTCGATGCGTCATTTATAAGCACGAAAGCTCCCGTCTACATCTTATTCTCATGTCGTTATTTTGAATCAGTTTTCCTTTGTGTGTTGTACTTCATACAATATTATCACGACTCCATCTCCTGCCTTATGTTCCCCCTCCACCTACTAACTTTCCCCTATTATCTCTTCCCTTAGGGCTTCCCCTATCATCTCCCCTTAGGGCTTTCTCCATTATCTCCCCAGAGTGGCTCTCCCCTTATCACAACTCGGAGCTTCCCCTATTATATCCTCAGACCGACTCTCTTCACCGTCACTTTTAGATAAAACCTTTCCTTGCCACCTCCCATATCATCCCCATTTTTATTGTCCATCGTTGCATTTCCTCAATGTCTGAACCTTTTTTCTACCTAACCACCTCCCCGTATCTATGCACCTTTTCGTTTCACTTCTTCCCCCTTCTATCTAACAACTATTACATCCCTGACTATAACCTATTATCTCAATTCCAGATAATATCTACACTTACCTCCTTTATCACCTTCCATTGTATATCCCTTATCACAGTCATTATCATCTACCATATCTCCCTCGACTACTTTCCCCTGTTATCTCTGAGCATCGCTCACCACGTCCCATTGATATTTCTCTTCATTTCTCTAATTCATCATTTGGCCCAACTAACATCATTTGTCACTACCATTCCACATAAGCTCCCTTCAGCACATGTAACTATTCTTCCACGCCACAGTCCACCATCTTATCTTACTCGTTCCCTTTACTATCTATCTTTACCACCTACTGTCATACTTCAACATCCACTAGTTCTTTCCTTTATCTCTTACTATTTACCTTTATCATCCCCTATCATCACTTTCCTTTATCCTTTCCAAGCAATTTCCTACATCTTTCCGTAACACCTTTAACTATCTAACAATACAGTCGAAGCTCCATTATCCGAAATTCAATAATCCGGATACCTCAAAAATCCGAATAAGTTTCGGATTCAAAGCTCATCCCACAAGCCATCAGTCGAAAAAGCCGAATATTACAAACTAGGCAAGAGTGTTTCAGCACACAAGCTCGCTTAGCAGCGTAGAGTTGGGAAACACCACAATTTTCGATATGAAGAAGCAACATGACAGGATCTAGGAGGCTCTGTACCAACAGTGAAACTAAATAAGGTCACCGTCATGCGTAAATTCACTGCACAAAGCAAGGTGGTTCGAGTATACGAGTGGTTCTAGCATCGCTGGGGTAAAGGAGTGACTGTATACCTGGCTCCCATTTATGCGCAACGCTCAAAAATACGAGATTTTGAGAAATATGCCAACTGCTTGATCATCAGGCGTTGGCATACATTAACGATGACAGTTATAACATTATCATTGATAGTGCTAATAGTAAGAGATATTAATAATCAGAAATAATGATAGGAATGAAGAATCGGGTTTGAATCAGCAAAATTTCAGAACACAACAGGTCGAATCTTGATTCAAGAATACAAAGCAGTGTGTCAACAACTTCCAATATTCAGACTGTTACACACAAGAAAAAATATCAATAGTTGTACAAGATCAATGTATGACGTCAAGAATATCAGAATTACATTCCGTACGATATTCAGGTGAAGTGTACATTCTGTATGAAGAGGAACACTTTGGAGACTTGTTCAGGATGTGAACACGGCAAGGGTTTGGTGTTCCTCTAGTATTGAAGGCTAACAAGCCACTGGGAAGAGTCACTGAAGGCTAACATCCATCTGGGAGAAGGTGACTTGGCTTTACTAGTGGTACAATACAGTGGCGAATTCTCCACTTTGCATTACGTACCTCAAGACAATGGAAAATTAAGTCTGTCAATGGTATCACTCTACCCCGTAATGAGGGAGGTGTATTGGTATAATAATACCCTTTAATAAGGCGTAATTGGTATAAAGATATTCCCTAATGAAGGGGATGTAACTGGTGTAACTGTACCACCTACTTATGAGGTGCAATAAGCACAACTGGTCCCTCTACACGGGGCTTGCAATTGGTATAATCGATATCGCTAACGGGGAGTCATAGCTGGTGTAATGGTGTCAACTAATAAGGGGTGTGATTGATATCAATTCTCCATAATGAGGGAATGTAATTGGTATAAGGGTGCCTCATAATGATGGGGGAGGGGGGCGAGATTCTTATAACGGTACATGCTTATGAACAGATATAGCTGGTGTAATGGAACCAATCAATGAAGGGTGTCACTGGTATGACAGTACCTAATAATGAGGAAATGTAACTTGTGTAATGGACATGCATACTACAGCAACGGACAGCTCCACTACAGCAACGGACAGCTCCACTACAGCAACGGACAGCTCCACTACAGCAACGGACAGCTCCACTACAGCAACGGACAGCTCTACTACAGCAACGGACAGCTCCACTACAGCAACGGACAGCTCCACTACAGCAACGGACAGCTCCACTACAGACATGGGAAAGCCTATTACACGAACGGACAGGCATACGACAGCAACGGACGGGAATACCATAAAACGGACGGGCATCCTAGGCCACGTTTGTGTGTCTATCTGTCTGCTTGTCTTAAGAAAAAAATAAAGACACCATGTACGGTAAACCTTTTGATAAGAACACTGGCGTCGCTCACGATACAACAGCTTTAAGTTTACTAGTGGCAACCTGAGTACGCCCCAACACACTCCAGACCTGTAAAAACAGCAAATAGTGCCGGCAGCTTGTCGAGTACTACAGCAGTCTTGTCCATATTCGACCGTGAGTCAAATATATTAACTTGGAAATTTTCTCCATGTTGGGTTGAGGGAAGGAGAGGGTATTTTCCTCAACCTCTCGTCTTTTTTTTTTTCTACGCGTCTCTCTCTCTCTCTCTCGTCTTTGATAAGTGTCTATATCCTCTGCCTTTTCATTTAATCCTTCTCAAGTGTTAAACTTCTCTATAGACGCTGCTCACAACATGTTTCCTCTATGCTAGCACTTTTATACACAGGTTTCCTTTCTTTTTAATGTTCCTCTTCGTCATTTTCTATCTAAATATATTCCCTAGGATCTCTTATCTATTATCCCCATCAGTCTTGAAGGTACCTTGCCTTCCTTTATCCTCATTGCCCCTTTACACCTCTTTGCTACTCCGTTTCCTTAATATTTTTCTTATAATCTCCTGTTAACCTTTGTTATCTCCACGAGCCTTGAAGACTATACATAGCCTCCCTTTTTGTTTCATGTCTCTCGACTTTTAACCCAGATTCCTTATTCCAGCAAATGCCTCCGAAATATTAACCTTATCATAAATGTCCAAGGCTCTTACCAGATGGGCAATGGAGGTACGTAACATCTGGAATGCCTTTCGACGTTCCTAACTAACACACATCTCGTTTGGCTCAAACCCTTAGGGTATTACGTCCGCATCTTGGAGCTACAAGGGAGATGTAGAGACAGACCTCCATCTAGCCTATCTACTCCACCTTGAGGGCTATTTCTCCACTTCGGAGATGGGCAAGTTATGTTTCTCTTCATAACCTCGTTATGGGCCATTAGGTCTCCCGTTCCCTGTCCTTCCCATGCTCTCTGAATCAGGCGATGTCCTTCGATTAAACAGTTTCCAGCGATCCATCACAAGCCTTTCAGAAAGATTCCTATTACTCATAAGTAATTTCTGTGACAGTGAAATAGAACTTTCACATATTCCATTTATGACCATAAATATACGTTAACTTAAGTATGCAGTGAATATTTAAACAATGATTCCTAGAAACGGCTTACACAGACACGCACACACACACATATATATATATATATATATATATATATATATATATATATATATATATATATATATATGTATAAAATATTTTTCCACTGTTTGCATGGATCATTGCGAGGCGCTTGAGGATTGGCGGAATGCATGTATAGTGCCACTGTACAAGGGCAACGGGGATAAAGTAGAGTGTTCAAACTACAGAGGTACAAGTTTGTCGAGTATACTTGGCAAGTTGTATTGGAGGGTATTGATTAATAGAGGGTGAAAACATGTAACGAGAATCATGAGGGAGGAGCAGTGTGGCTCCTGAAAAGGTAGAGGATGTTTGCTTTTAGGAGAGTGCGAGAGAAATATTTTTGGAAGAAGTTCTTAACAATATAGAGTGTAGGAGGAAAGCTGCTAGAAGTCTTTGTCAAGGATGTAAGGCTTGTGTTAAGGGTAGGAAGAGACGAGAGAATGGTTCGAGGTGAAGGCTGGTATGACCAAGCAGGGGTAAGATAAAGAAATTGTGGTCAAGATAGCTGCAGAGGGCGTGTTGAAACGGTTTGGAGGTATGTAGAGAACGAGTGAGGAGAGATAAACAAAGAGGATGTGTATATATATATATATATCAAAAGTGGAGGGTACAAGGAGAACGGAGAGGCCAAATTGGAGATGGAAGGATGGAGTGAAATATTTTCGAGATAAGGGGACTGAGCATGCAGGAGGGTGAAAGGCGTGCACGAGATACAGCGAATTAGATGTGGTATACTACGGTCAACGTGCCATCACTGGGCTGAACCAGGGAACCTTAAGCGTTGAGGGTAAACCATGGAAAGTTCTGTGGGGTCTGTGGCCTGGGAGCTGTGGTTTCGGTGCATTACACATAGCAGACTGGATGAGAATGGATGCAGCCTTGCTTCGTCTGTTTCTCACGCAAACGCAGGAAACGCTGATCAACTATGATTATATATATATATATATATATATATATATATATATATATATATATATATATATATATATATATATTCATTGGAGAAGGGTACGCGTTATTTAACAGCCCAGGTTGGAGTCGACCAACAGACACCCTCCTCCCTCTAGGCCCAGGTACTGCGACACGCCACCAGTGATGGTTTAAACAGTACACAACGTCTTCAGGAGGATCATCCACTCAGTGGCTTCCCTCACACACACACACACACACACACATACATACATACACACACCTTCCTCCCAAAACCTTTCAAGCCACAAATCCCTTTTCATATCTGTAAGTACGAGGCGTATGTGTTGGTGCCATTTTGCATGAGACGCACCATTGTTGGGTGCGTTAGTGATTTTTCTTAGACATAAAAGATTTGTATTAATGTAGACATATAATAAAGTCAAGGAGGAGCAATAAAAGGCAGGGGACAGCCATTGGAACGCCAGCAGACCACGCTTCTGAATGCCTGCCATTAATTCGCCAAATCCTACAACTGACGTTTTCAGCTCCGCCCACACGTGTGTGTGTCTGTACTTGTCCTTATCTTTTTCTCTTAACTCCTCCTTTTCCTCCTCTCCTTCCACTCTTTTTCATACCTTTCTTGTCTTTACCCTCTTCTACTATTCTTCCTTGTCTCTTTATTATCATTTCTCCTATCTCAATGATCGTCCAAATCATCTTTATCATCAACTACCCATTATCATAGTTACCTTGTTTTATCATCTTCAACAACCTTTCCTTTTCATTTCTTACCACGATTATTAGCCTGCCATTTTTCCCTCTTCGTCTTCCATTTTTCATCTTTGGAGCCACATTATCCATTAAAATGCTTCAGTATAGTACTCGAAAATCTGTACGTTGTTCGAAATTACCTCGGTAATTTCAGCCGTTGATACTGTACTCCTAACAGCGTCCGTTATAACAGTTACGACCGTTACGTGTCCGTGGTGGTGACAGTTACGACCGTTACGTGTCCGTTGAAGCGACAGTTACGACCGTTACGTGTCCGTTGAAGCGACAGTTACGTGTCCGTTGAAGCGACAGTTACGTGTCCGTTGAAGCGACAGTTACGTGTCCGTTGAAGCGACAGTTACGACTGTTACGTGACCGTTAAGGCGACATTTACGACTTGCTTGTCCGTTGAGGTGACAGTTGCGACCGTTACGTGTCCCTTGGGGCAGCAGTTACGACCGTTACTCACGTAAGGTCCGCTATGACAGTCACTCCTCCGTTGAAGCAAGGTCTGTTTACAGTAACGACCAGTGTTCTTACGTCAACCTGAGACCAACTGTATTATGACCAGTTTTTTTTCCTCCGCTGCGACAAGGGGTCTTGCAACGGTTTCTCTTCTGTTGAAGTCAAGAGGCTGCCCTCCATTGTCCTCCTATTATGCCTATCGAATGTTTCATATAGTTTCCACCTCCCATTTTCTTCCACCTTCCATTTTCTTCCTTCGTTTCTTTAACATTCATTCTTTCTTTCTATTCCCTTGTGTCTCTCCTGTGACCACTGCGGGGTCCTATCTCTTGGCCCTGCCTCCCTCCTATGGCCCATTGCTCCTATCTCCACACCTCTTGCCTTCCCCCCCCCCCCCCCCCCACCGTCTATCACAGCCGCCTCTCCAATTCTCTCTTATCTCTATCACGGGCTTTCATCTCGTCGTTCAACCCCCCTCCCCCACCCTCCCCCCTACTCCAACTACCCACCCACCCACCCACCCCAATAACGAGCATTTACGATCTTTCCTTCCTTCCTAGTTTATCTCCCCCACTCTCTTCCCCTTCCGCCCCCCCCCCCCCTCTCTCTCTCTCTCTCATGTGGCTTGTTGGCGTTGTTCAGTCCACAGAAACGTGCAATCTTCATCCCATAACAAGACCCCAAAAAAACATGCAACTCGCAATACTAGTTATTTCTAACTTTTTTTTCCCTTATTTTCTCATCAATTACTTTTTCGTAGGTAGGCAATTAAGTAAGTAGGTAGGTAGGTGGGAAGGCAAGTAAGAAGTAAATAGGTATTAAAATACACTCCACCTTCCCCCATTCCTGTCCTCTCCCATCATCGTAACTCTATATATATATCTCCTTTCCCGCACAACTTCCGTCAATTTTTTTCATATCTTATCGTCCTAATCCCGTAAATCTCCGTCCCCTGCAGCACCTTGCCTCTCCCATTTACTCATCTTTATTTTGCCTGAGCCCTCTTCTTTCCTACACTCAGGGGAGCACATCCCTTTCACAATTCCATTGTTATTAGTCAAGTTTCCCTTCCTTTCTCTCTATATCGTCTATTCCATTATGTTTACGTCATTACCTCCGTCGTAACGTTATAACCCGAGCTCTCATCTTTCCATCACCTTCACTTCCTCCAACTGCCACCATTCAGCTGTCCTTGTAAGCAACCCGAAGTCCTTGAAGAACTGATCCACAAAAAAAAGATTTACTCATTATATCCCCCGATCACCCAGACAACACTATTTACACCCAACCACTTCCTTACCGCACGGCATATAAAGAACACTGCACCTCATGTGTGGTTCCCACAGGCCACAGTCACCCTCCCGCACAGTTCTAGTGGCAATGAACGTCCACAAAGCATTTGACACTGCTCCCTCCTATGTATTTTTTAAATAAAGGAAATCAAACTTAACAGCTCGTTGATAAAACAGAGCCAGGAGCCATTAATCAAGGTTTCGCCTCCGAAATCCTTCAGCACTTCTTTCTACAAAGCTCTTCAGTCTCTGCCTTCGTGACCGCCTTCTCTCTCGCAAACCAATAAGAAAGTTCATTCATATGGTAAAACTTCAGTTTCATCACAACAATACATACATATTATATATATAGTGTGCGTGTGTGGTTTGCCTTGCACTGCACAAATGTTTTTGCTCATACAAACATGATTATGCTGTATATTCGTTCACACAGTTATTCATCCCATACTATTTCACTCGAAAAACAATTTATCTTTAGAAAAGATAGATATCCCTCTTCCTTACAGTTGGTTTCACTGATATCTGTACAAGAGTATCTTTAGCTACCAAGGGCAATGAAGGGGGTTAAACCCTATCGCCTCCTCCCCACTCACAAAGCAAAGGCTTTCTGATCATCTATAATACATTTTCTAAGTTATGGAACATAGCAGCTTCCATTTTCAGCCTGCTCTCTCTCTCTCTCTCTCTCTCTCTCTCTCTCTCTCTCTCTCTCTCTCTATCTCTCTCTCTCTGCAGCTTCCCACCGTGTCCACGTCTGGAGTAGATGGCTTTCCTTAACTCGGTCTCTTCTCTATCAAATCCTTAACTCTCCCTCCCCCCCCCCCCTCTCTCTCTCTCTCTCTCTCTCTCCTGAACGGGCGGGTAGGAGGCGGTAGCGTTCGTTCGTATGCCATCACGGCGCTGCTCAGACCCAGCAGCCTTGCTTCAAGACAATGGAGGAAAACCACACCATTGCACAAACAACAAGCGAGGGTTCGAAGGGCACGGAGATAGGGTGGCAAGCCTGATGGTCTTGTGTGGGTGTGTGAGGAAGATGCAGAGAGACCGTTGTGCTGCGCCCTCCGGGGTAGCTTTACTGAACTTGGCTCTACGAGATAGCTGTAGAACAGCTGAATTTGGCTCTACGAGATAGTTGCAAGAGAACCGGATATTTATGGCTGAACTTATCTCTCTCTATCACCTCCGGTTAAGATACGAGAAGACTGGTAATATATATATATATATATATATATATATATATATATATATATATATATATATATATATATATATATATATATATATAAACCATCAAGACATTCCAACTGGTCATAACCATCGATTAAGAGGAACATAGACGTCAAATGTTTACCCGGAAGACACCCACCCACCCACACATCCCCCTCTCGCTCCTGGGAAATCACTATCTGGGATAAGGTGGTCCCGCATCATCACTACTAATGAATGACAACAAGGGCATTGAGACTCGCTACCCAGGGAGCATTACTTAACTATACATATGAATTTCCTTTACGTATATAGTATTGACCACTGGCCTTGATGCGTCAGGAACAAGGGAACAAAGGCCTTATTTATGTACATATCCATTATTTAGCCATCATGTACAATACACTTAAACCAGAGCTTCTTATGTTATTGGCTGTGGTAGTCCGTCCACAGTTGACCCATCTGTTCAGCCACCCTTAGGGGGTTGGTCAATGAAATGGATACCTGGCTCAGTCTAAAAAATATTATATATATATATATATCCGAATGAAATACTGATGTGTAGAGAGGAGGAGTAACACATACACAGACCAAAGGTTCATGCGAGGTGGTCTGGCCTTAGAGAAAGGGAGGGAGACCAGCTGGGCGTGTCGCTGGAAGAGACAGACGGACAGCTGGTTCGGCAGCTGGTGACATCACGCTGGACCGGTACATTGATTAAAGCCTCAGACTTTAATGGTATGTAGACGACCCAGCGTGAAGGATACTAGTGATGGAGAGCGGATTCACAGGGAGGGAGGGAGTGTGTCGGTGATTAAGGGAGGGGAAGGAGGGAGAAATGGTTCGGACGCAGCGATAGGACCATCCAGAGATAACGGATGATAACGCAAGGACGGTATTAGTTAGTGTTATCTTCGTATTCAAACGGACCATCTTGGCTGGGTGTCATGAAGGGGGAGGGGGGGGGGGGGACGAGGGGTGTTGAATGTACGTACGCGTCATGTCAAAAGTTGCGAATGACGTGTTTCGTTAGGAAATATGTTATAATGACGCCTATGAGTCTCTCTCTCTCTCTCACACACACCTTAGGGTCTGTGTATCTATGCAACTTTATCTTTATGCGTCACCATCTAGGTCGTCCTTTATCATATAACCCGGCTGTGATGAGCCCTTATGTCCCTCGTTGACGTCACGCGATTCATTGCCTCAAACTCCGTGATCGTAGCGAACAGTACGTACATGATCGTAGCGACTAGTGCGTACACAGATCATCGTCTGTGGCTCAAAGGTGTAGGTCACCAGTCGTGCATACCAGACGGTGTAAGATGGTGCCACACCCTTGCCAAAATCAGTCCATCCAGAGAGACAACACCTGTCTAATATGAAGCCAATACTCTCCCTCAGGCGAGGCCATCTATGAGGTCTCCAGATCAATTAAGTTTGAATCATTAATTAGTGGTAATTTCCGGATCTAACATTTCCCTTCGGGGGATAGGGAGACCTATGAAGTATCTTCGTCCCTACGAAGGATCTTCGTCCCTTGACCTATGGGACGGTGGACTTCAGGGGAGTCGAAACATTTTTGCTGGTGCGAGAATTTTTAATCTCGTATTTTCAACTACTTTTTGCCCTCTTTTCCCACCTTAGCGAAGCAGCGTCTGGAACAAGCGACAGACTCGGAGGGGAAAGAAAGGAAAATCCTCGCAGTTTCTTCTCCTGCTTCAACTTTTAAAGGAAAAATGTAATACAGGAGGGGAGGATATGATAATACAGAAGGGAAGAAAAATTTCAAACTACGTATCCCATCCCTCGTACATCAATCTTCTACGACACGGAGGAGATAAAAATGGATCATATTCCACCCACCAAATTACCTAACAAGCTTATGGGAAAAAACAATTGGCCTATTTCTGATGTAACTAACCCTATAAGTCTAGAAAATCATTTAATTACATTAACTAGATTATTTCAGATCTTGAACCATTCAGAAAGAAAACGATCATGTCCAACAGCTTCGTCTCTCTCCCATCGGGGTAGCTGCTCTACTTAATCTCACTGTGGCGGGAAAATTCAACAGTCATTGAGGGAAATTATGCACTCCTGAATAGCAGCAGTTACACTCCAACTAATTATGCAATTACATCAACACAATTACCCCCATTACAAAGGACAAAGCCGGTGGCGTATCTAAGCCATGTGTGAAGGACAATCTCATTATATATATATATATATATATATATATATATATATATATATATATATATATACACGCTGGTAGCCACAAGGAAAATGATACACGAAAGATCCTCGATATTTCACATTTTCAAGGATTATCACGAAATCGCTTGTATTTTTGGGTTTCAATTTCCATTTCGCTACCTATATATATATATATATATATATATATATAGAGAGAGAGAGAGAGAGAGAGAGAGAGAGAGAGAGAGAGAGAACTACAGATACACAGATGGGAAGATAGATGGTGCAGAGAGCAAAGTATACCGACCAATTTTTCTTCCAAGCAAACCACTCGTTTCAGTAATAATGGATTTCTACTGAAATCTTATTGCATCATCAATGTAGATACTAATCATATAATCCATAACTCCTCCCACTTCGTGATCATTTCTATCTACAGAGACCTTAAACAAGCAGTTTAGCATCGTTAATGTCACATCAGACTGTAATTAACAAGTACACTAATGGGGTAATTACAGTCTCCCCCCACCACCACCACCTATGAAAATTAGTGTTGTGTGTGTGCTCATATCTAGTTATCGTGTACTGTGATTATACGATAACCACCATGCTATCATTCAGATCAATTTGACTATAGCAGAAATGTTTTATGTTGCTTCAGCAAAATAAAGAAAATGAGTTATCTTAATTACACAAGACAGTTACTTTCTGCTTTCATCTCTAGGAATTAGAGATAAATCCTGCCTAAAATTACAAGATAATCGCCACCTAAAAAAAATCCAAGATCATCCCTGTTTAAAATAATCCTAAAATAACCCAAAATAATCGTCGCCGAAAATAATCCGGAAAAAAAAGATAATCCGTCTAAAATAATCCTACAATAACCTTAAGATAATCAATGTCCGAAATGAGCTAAAGATAAGCTAAGATAACCTCCGTCTAATGCTAACACATACCTCGACAACCACATTCTAAACTGACCAACGAAAGAGAAAATCGCTTCTTACTAAAAAAAAAAAAGATATTTCATCTAACCATCCATCATGTTCGTTACCTAGAGAAGAAAACGATCCTTAAAGCAAAGGCATCAACGGAGGTAACCGTTGTTAACGACATCAACGGAGGTAACTGTTTTGGCATCAACGGTGGTATAACTGTTGTTAATGACATCAACGGAGGTAACTTAACGACATCAACGGAGGTAACTGTTTTGGAATCAACGGTGGTATAACTGTTGTTAATGTCATCAACGGAGATAACTGTTGTTAACGACATCAACGGAGGTAACTGTTGTTAACGACATCAACGGAGGTAACTGTTGTTAACGACATCAACGGAGGTAACTGTTTTGGCATCAACGGTGGTATAACTGCTGTTAATGACATCAACGGAGGTAACTGTTGTTAATGACAACATCAACGGCAGTAACTGTTGTTTATGACATCCGCGCTGAGCAAGGTGTTGATGCCGGTGTAAACCGTCGTCCCACACTTTGAGCAAAGCACAGTCCGCCTCCTCCATGACTCTCCGTAACTATCCTCACCTTAAACAAGCACAGTTGGAGGTCGGTGGGGTGGGGGATGGCGAGGTGTTGGGAGAGAGCAGAGGGCTGCGTATGCAAATTAGCATCGTCTGTCAGGGTTGAGTGAGCAGTCTTATGTGTGTGTGGTACACACAGTTTGCCACAACCTCTGGTTTGTCTCTCTACCACACTGAACGTCTGTGGTGGGAATAATTGTGTGGTGCGTGTGTGCGCGCGCGTGTGTGTATGTGTGTTCCACCCTCTCATTGTTGTCCTTTGCCAAAGTGGGAGTTGGGGAGAGAATAAGCACCCCTTAACAATCGCCCCATCTCCTACCCTTCTTTCGTGTACGTTCTCGTTTTCCTTCAGTATTTAGACACTTGCGTCACCACGGGGTTTGGTTACCGTAGAGGTAGGGGACAGGTGACCTCGTAGAAGATAACAACGGCAGAATAGATTAGATATAGCAACGATAGAGGATGTGAAGATAACGGAGGAAGACTGTGTTAAGATATCAAAAGCAGAAGATAACGAAAGATAGCAACAGTAGACGGGGTAAGGAAAGGGGTAGAAGACGACATTAGAAGGAGAGCTAAGATAAAGGAAAAATGATAAGAAAAATAAGAAATAAACACAGCGTGCGTACTAAGTATAGTCGCAATGACAATAAAACGAAAAAAGAAAAGAAAGGAAATAGATGCAGCCACGGAAGCGTAAGGTTATGGGAACAGAAGCAGTTGGGGAGAGAGAAAGAGAGAGAGCAACAGAAAAACCTAAATGCACCACCAAGCACCTGGCAGTGTTCAACAGACACACACACACACACACACACACACACACACACACAGCAACGTCAGAAAGGCAGACACAGCGTCGTCGAGATGGAGCAGTTTGTCCGCAAGTTTCTGTTTTCCCTTTTTCCAGCGAGGCTGGAAGGAGTCACGTGAGTGTGTGTGTGTGTGTCTCTCTCTCTCTCTCCCTCTCTCTCAGTAGCGTGGCGAGTCCTTCAGCGATGGGTAGAGCCAGAGATGGGGGCACCCACTATACATGCACGTATGTAGAACCAGGATAGAAGAGGCGAGGGTGGAATAGGAGTAACGGAGAGGATGTTCACATTTGCTACAGCGGTTGAAGAACATTGGCAACAAAGGAGAACTTTTTGCTTTGTAATTCGGGATTCGAAGGAGGGTGGTGAGGGAGGGAGATTTCCTCAAGTCTTCACCACAAGAAATGAAGTAATGAGTGCGCGCGTTATGTAGCCATAAAATGACCCTTTAGATATAATCAAGAAACATTTAAGAATTTTCATAGTTGCAAATAGAGTTTATTTTATCCATATTGCAGCTCGTGATTTATATATATATATATATATATATATATATATATATATATAGAGAGAGAGAGAGAGAGAGAGAGAGAGAGAGAGAGAGAGAGAGAGAGAGAGAGAGAGAGAGAATCTATATAAACTACTCCCCATTACATGCCTGGGTTCGACCCGGGATCATCAGAGTGACAACGAAGGGGTGAATACTAACGATGATTATGATAATTTCATTGTCAGTGAAAGAATTGGAAAAAAGATCACCACAGATCTATATCAGATGTCTTGATCATTCACAGTGTTTACCTATCGTTTCCACAGCTCCAGCAAGACGTTCACAAAATGATGAGTTCTCCACAATGTCTGGGATACAGTACGGTGAGGGTGGCTTATACCACATCCCTGGCTTTGATAACGCGAGAGAAACAGCAAACACGTACTCCTTCCTACCTCAACAGCATTCAACTATAGATATGTATACGTGTATATATATACACACTATATTTGTGTATATATATATATATATATATATACGCAATTGAATCTTTGTTTCTAGTCAATGGATTAAGGACATTCACCTGCTGGAACGTGAGCAAATATTCAAATATCGAGATGTGATTTATGTTGTGTTCCACAGTTACGAGTCTAGGTAGATGACCCCCGGGTGGGGGGGGAGAGAGGAGGAAGGGAGGGGGGGAGAGTTAAATATTACCCCATAATCGCGCCTGTACTTAACCTGATTAAACCGCCGACACCCTAATCACCATAATTAAGTCAGTTTCATCTCATCTGTCTATTTAATTACGTGTCATTTCATTAGGTAAAGAAGCCTTTTATGAATACATTTCACAGTCATTACATATATATATATATATATATATATATATATATATATATAATCAACCATCAATCTGTTCCTGGCGCTAACTCGTAAACGCGGGAAACTGCGGTCAACTTGAGGGGAAAAAAATTTATGGTGTTACCGGGTTCCGCCTGCAAGAGGTTCCACCATTAGTAACAAGTCACTTCTGGAGAGGCTGTACAGCAGAGTAGACTCTCGTCAAAGAACTCACTCCAAAGGAGTCTACAGTCCCCTACTGCTGAGAGCAGCCCAGCCTTGTGATCCAGCACCATTTAGAGGCATGTCCTGGGTAACACCAGGACTCCTTTATATAAACTGGACTAAGGGATATATATATACACACATGAAAGAATTGGAAATGGATTCTGCATCTTCGTCTATTGATATAAGATCAAACCATCGCTATCAGGCCCCACTCTCCTCCAGATGACCACTATACCTTTGCGTCGGTTCAAACCCCAACTCCAAAAGGTGCTCTCGAAAAAAAAAAAAAAGAGCAGATTGGCTGCCCTGAGCTAGCTAGCTCTCTCTCTCTCTCTCTCTCTCTCTCTCTCTCTCTCTCTCTCTCTCTCTCTCTCTCTCTCTCCAAGAATACGATAATAGATTAAACTCTTATCAACTCAATCGACGAGTAAACAGGAATGATATATATCTTTAACCCAAATGTTGTCTCGGCGCAGAGACGCATTTCCGACGTGGGTTGAAATATGATGTGCATTTTTCGTCTCCCGTGAACGACTCCAAGAAAGGTAAATAAGCAGGAGTGTGTGTGTGTGTGTGTGTCTCATAGCAGGAGAGAGAGGACTCTGGGGAGGGAGGGGTGTTGGAGGTCCGGGAGACCCTGCTATCGGACAGCTCCCTCGCATAAATCAGGACCGGGCGATAATTGATTAACTGGCTTTCAATCAACAAGATGTAGAAGAGCCTGCTGGTGTCGAAGCTGGTCGTCCGGGCGTTGTGTGAGGGAGAGGTCGTCCTGGCCACTGTGCGAGGGAATTGGCCCTGGTCTTGTGTGAAGAAAAGGGGTGGAGGAGGTCGTCTTAGCTTCACACGAGGAGGGGTCGTCTTAACTTCACGTGCAGGGGTCGTCCTGGCCTTAAGTGTCTCCAAGAGTTAAAAGAGGTCATGACCCCAGTGGCTCCAGGAGACGAGAGTGGGAGGAGGAGTCCCTATGATACATGATACCACGACAAAGTGTCGGGGGTCGTTGTCCAAAGAGTTCCGACCATAGGCATGAGGAGGGACGCAGCTGGTCTTGCGCATCGCTCGAACGGTACTGCTTCGAGTCCATCATTGTGGAAAACTTATAAAACTGAACACATCATTCTTCTTCGCTTATAGGTCCTCTGCGCAGGTGTCTTAACATGGTCTTCAAAATGTGTGTATGTGTTTGGGGGGGGAGGAGTTTGTGTCTCGTACTTTAAGCTCAAAATCATCAGCTCTTTAATTGAGCAATGCCCTAAAGAGCATTCTTCTCCAAAACAACAAATAATACCCGAAAGCTCTCAGTTAAAGATACAAAATATAAATCTAGTAGTCACCCTTTATGTCCACACATCTATTCACATTATGAAATATTCCCCATCTTTATCTGTTTACTTTCTAAATCATCCATTTACTTACACCACTTCACCTTCACTTGGTAAATTATCTATTGATCATTCTTCACACGAGACGCTGACATTGCATGGGTGTAAACAAGCACAAGTTATGGAGCCAGTCAACGAAAGTGCCTACGAGAAAATAGTGCATGGGGGTAACAGATTTCAGCTCAAGCTACCATAGACCAGACACTCACGGTGGAGAAGCCAATGGAAAAGGACAAACAAAAGAAAAGAGCTTAATAGACGAGGAAGGATCGGGGGCCAGCTCGGAGCCACACTCCTTTTGGGATATGAAAACGTATGCCACTCGGAGTCATACGCCTTGCCCTCTTGCGGCTGGGAAAAAGCACTTGAAATACCTTGGGAGAGGAAGTTATAGGAAAAGGGCGTAAGTGAAGCTGGAGGAGAAGGAAAGAGAGAAAGATATGGCCCCGTAAAGAGCAGCATTATCAGCTGGAGTTAACTATAGATCAAGTCGGGAGAGAGGAGGAGTATTTCGTATTAAAGACCAGGAAAAATTAATCAGCCGAGGAAGATTGATTAATATACTCATAATCTATTCACGTATCACTCACCGACGAACAACTTTACAGAGATTGTCTTCGCTAGATTATTCGTCCAATCACTGTCTTAACGTTTTCTATTCACTTGGTGAATCATTCATTCGCGTATCTACGTTATCTTCTCGCTTGGTAACTTATTCATTCACTTATCTATGCCTGTCTCGGACGAGGAGGAGAATGTAGTGTTAGGTGGTAGTGCTAGGGCCGAGTGGTACCACGGTTGGATGACACAGAAGCTAGGGCGATGGATATATAACCTTCCTTTTTTTATTCTTTTGTCCTCTTATCTTCGTTGATACGTCCCCTTCTCATAGTAACACTAAAATGCCACCGACTGAACGTCTAAACCGAAGTATAAGCATAAAAAACCAAAATATGTAAACCGATAAAGATGAACTAACAGAAAGATACAGATACATGTAAATTGGAAGAACAAATACAGAGATACGTGAAAAAAATTCCAGAAGCGATTCGATTATCATGAAAAAGATAAATGAATGGTTAATACAGTCAACCAGACTGACAGACATACATGTATATTCAGGCTGATAACCAAACAGATGCCATGACTAGACCGACAGATTCAGCTATATAATACAAGACCCAATTATAACGCTTCAGCAACGATTAAAACAGTGCCACAACGGCAACACCACCGCAGCGGAAACAGATCAAAACGAATACAATCCAGTTTTATTTACCAATTCCCTGTTCCATATCTATGTTTTCCCCCTCAGCTATATTTTGTGCCATGTTTCCACGCCGTGTAGTAATATGTACCGGGCTCTGGGACATATCTGGGGACGGGTAGTGGACCTGTGAGGTAACTTGGGTCCACAGTGCATTTTGGGAAGGGCCACTTCCTGCTATGAACCGATGAGAATCAGACTCGAGTCTTAACTCGAGCTTTTAAGCTGGGAAAGTTATAATACTTTGATCCATCTACCTCTGAACCTGTGAGGGTAGATTGCCAAGGTCCACTTCTAGCTCTTGAATCAGCGAGAATCGATTAGTGTGTCTTCAGTTCCCCACTCCAGCTTAGAGTCGGCGATGTTGGACTTTCGGTCCCTTAAGAAGCCTAAGCCAGTGAGAATAAGCCATTAGAGTGGGCTGACTAGGTCCTCATCAAGCTGCAAATCAGCGAGGGGTAATGAGGACATAGGATATTAACTTGGATCTCCTCCAGTGACCCTCTGATACTGGTTAACTGGGTCCAGTTCAAATGTCTGAAATGGGTTTCTTTGCACTGACCTCTTGCTATCAACAGCAGAGATAAGAATGCTTTGGTCTCTGAACCACAGAGTTTGAACCACCGTGAATTGGGTAGATGTAGGAAACTAGGTTCTACTTCTAACCATATAGTTCTTTGATCATGAATCAGCAAGCGAGGTTTCATGGCTCAAGTTTATGAACCAGCGAGACTTTTTGGACCACAGACTCACCATGAGTGAAGAAGAGCACCATGGTTGATCACTGCCCATGGTGGATTGATGTACCTTTTTGATGCAACGTCTAAAAGTGAAATAGCAAGGAGGGGACTTCTGCCCTTCCAGTGTCAAAAGCTTTATCAAAAGTAAGACAAAAGGAGAGAGCATTTCGTCGATTGGAAAGGCTAACGTGTTCATGCCATCCTCTTATCTAAACAAAAACAGTCCTTAAAGTGCTGATTATCGTATACGTCTTAAGGTTACTGGAGGGAGAGTCGTAGGATGGGTTTGGTCTGTAGCAGAACCCTTTCTACCACCCACTCACCTACCTATCGGCTTAGCCACTCGCTGTCACCACTATTACCACGCACTTATGTCGAGTGATGATAATGATCAAAAGACCTACTGACACCCCTCTAGAGAATCAGACTCGCAAGATCTCTAAAGGGAATACATTCTCCATACAAGCCGAGCGAGGGAGTGGATCCAGTGACAACATGTCTGCAACAGCTCTCTTCTACCTCCTTCCTCATAGCCCACTCGCTTTGAGACCGAGTGTTTTGATCAGTCTTATTCACACCAGGTCAAGGTGCCAACCAGGGAGGGGATGTCCTCTTTGCCATACTCAGAATGGAAACCTGTGAAGTCCTACGAGGATTATACGGCGATACACACACACACATACTGGCAAACCTAGCTGCTGCAGACAGGAAAACACACACACGACAGCAGTTCAGGAATTATCAACACCGTTGTCCTCGTCGCTGTATCGACGACCAAGATGGTCGTCGACCCTGTTGCCAAGGTGACCATGGTTGTATTCGACGCCGCCACCAATACCAGCAGGTGTTTAGCACGTGGGAAAAAAAATATCAAAGGATAGAAATCTGCGCCTGGTTGAAATTCGGGGACTAACACCATTTCGACCCCTTTTTTTTCCCAGATCCGGTGACCCGAGGAATAACTCTGGGTCAGAACACAGCAAGAGCACAGTTACATCACTGGAAAAAAAAAAATTGCCATGAAAAATATAGAGGAACTTTGGGCGGGTATGTCCGGTTTATCTGGCATTGGTATACAAATAAGATTTATCAGTCATCTGACCACAGCAAATGTCTCTCTCTCTCTCTCTCTCTCTCTCTCTCTCTCTCTCTCTCTCTCTCTCTCTCTCTCTCTCTCTAAACTGGTTCACTGTTCAAGTGGATGAGTGAATTCGCTGGCCACATCACTGCAACACAGAGGTCATGGACCACTGCCCTCTGCTGCAGTGAATACATGGCCACAATTCTCTACAGCAGCGAGTTGATGGGCAAAACAAAATGGACACAGTTATATGCAATGGTGAATTAAAAGGCCAAAGTTTAGTACAAAAGTGAAGTCGTGTTCTCAATCCTCTACAATAACGAGATCAAGATTGCATTACTTTACAAAATTGGCTTCATTCTGACGGCACTGTACAAGTGACTTAATTGCAGTATTTTGCATGTTGCGAAACGGATCTTTGTCATCTTGAACAAATCTGAACACTTTTGAAGAGGTCATTTTGTAAAAACAATATTTCCTATCTTTCTACAACATTCACCATTTTACTCGTACATGTATACATTAAAAGCAATGATTATTATAGCTATGTTTTCTTTCATACGTGTTCGCTATTGCCCGCATAAGCGAGGTAGCGTCTAAAACAGATGACCGAGCTTTAGAGGATAAAAGATAGTTTCCAACTTTATTACAAAAATATGATCCTTTGTCCTCTCTCGGTCTGTAGAGATGACAAGGACGCATGATGACTAACCCCCCGTGTTCAGTTACAATGTCCATCACAGTGTAGAAATTGCTGGTTATTAGGATGATATTGTTTGAAAAATATTTCAATGTTTAGCAGGAAGGCTACACCAGCAACAATGAGAAGCACAGAGAGAGAAAATGGAGTAGCGACTAGGTTAGTTAGTCCACTGAACGATATCATCCATCGTTCTGGGTGTGGTGGTCAGGAAGCGAGGCAGTCGGGGTTGAGGGAGGGTGTAGCGACTCGCGAGGAGTGGTGGCGGTGAGGGAGAGTGTTAGGTATCCAACGAGGGAGGGAGTGGTAGTGAGGAATTGCAGTGGTGGAGACGGGTGGTGTGGTGGCCAGGGAGAGGAGGAGTGGTGGTGGTAAGGAAGGGTGTAATGGCCAAGGTAGGAAGGTGTGTTGTAGCCCCCACCAAGGAAGGAGACGAACGGCCGGAAGACCTGAATCTGCTGGTGCTGCCGCAACACTATTATATGCATTGAATTTAGCCAAAGGTAAAAGGCAGATGTGTATCGTCTCATTTCATTTCAGATATTCATGGATACGGGTTCTTTGCATCCACAGGAATCGATTATTGTATGAAGTTTAACAAGTTCATTTTTACACAATTTTTTCTATCCAAAGTTTTTCTCTACCTTAGAAGGTAAGCGAATCAAACCAAGCACCTCGTTTGAATCAATCTGAATATTCGTAAGCATATACAAGATCATATCTTACATTCTCATTAATCATTTACCTCACGAGGAGAAAAAGAATACTACAATCTTTTTTTTTTTATGGAGTCGTCAAAAATTCTTCCCTTGCGAAGCAGAGCGACACGGCCTGTAAGACGAAAATAATGACTTGTAAAGAAATGAGCTACTGACATCCGCTTTAGACCACCACCTAACGAAGGGCGTGGTGCAGGGGCGTCTCGAGACACGCCAGGATTTTCTATGCCAAACTCTTTAAGAGCACTTGAGAATGACACCCTCTTCTCCACGCAACCGACCTCATACCTCCCTGAGAGTAGAGTCTCTCCCTTGATCTCGCTTGCCAATAAGGGAGTGAAGTACCACTTGATGGGGATGTCTTAGGTGGAGGATTTTTAAAGAATACGACGAGGCCGTAATGAGGGTCTTACCTTCTCTGTCTTCGAGACAGTGAGGAAAAAAAGGTAGAGACGTTTGGTCACCATTGCCCATCAATAAGTTTAAAACCTAGGCCAGCATCTCAACGTCTGGAAAGCCTTAAACAATCTTTTCATTTCAAAATTTGCTAACGAACGCCAAAATATTTAGATCCATTCAATGATTTCCTAAATTAAGGATGATATGCTAATGCTATGATTCCAAGAATATAATTCAAAGCTTTAACCAGTCAAATTTCACGAGGGAATAGAGGTAGGGGGTCATGAAGGAGGAGATAGAGAATAGTAAAGATTGTAAAATCGAGACTAGAAAAGGATTCATGCTTGAACGTAAAATGAAAAGCATTTAGATATGTCCTGATTTTAGAATAAAGAATCGAGGTGAAAACATATATTGAACTATAGATTATGAACATAGATTGGAAACTTACATAGTGGGAGGATGAGATGAAGACTGTACTTACTGTAGTGGGAGGAAAGATAAATGGTTACAGAGAGTGTGCAGCAGGAACAAGACGAAAGCTTCCGTTACAGTAAAATGATGAGACAAGATAGAGAGGCTGTACTTAACAAATCATATATAGCCTGGTATTAATGGTAAAGTGGCAAGACCTGATTAGAGACTTATAAAGATATAAGATAGATATTTTGAAGATAATAAAGTGGGACGACCATATAAGGGATTCATCGATTGTAAAGCAAGAAGCCAAGATTTCAGAGATTGTAAAGAAGTCAGACCTGACAAGGGATGTATATATTTTAAAGTGGGAATACAAGATAAAGGTTACTGGCTGCAAGTGTAAAGACACAAGGGATTTATTGATCGTTGAAGTGGCAAGATGAGATAAAGTATTGCACAGATTACGAGAAGATCAAAACCAGTACCGATTGTAAAGCGAGATAGCTGGCCACTTCGCCTCGGGGCTGATGAGCCACCGAGTCTCACAATAGACGAAGCAATAACCCGCCTGTTATGAAATACGCCTGACAGCAAGAAAGACGTTTCACATTAACAAAATCTTACAATATTGCAGACGTTGGAGGCCATCCTACGTTCCAGCAGCTTTCCAGTTCCAGTGAATATTATTCCCGCGTTTAACTGCTTATTCACATTCAGTTGTTATGCCCTGGTTGGATATATCAAACTCCAAATGGAGGAACCATTTTTCTGCCTCTTTTTTTTTTGCAGCAAAAGAGTTGCCTGGAAAATGAAAAATCTGTTTGGATATTGCAAGAGTCTGGCCCAAGCTGATTCAAACGATGATGCGGTTTCTTACGCGTTTTTTCTATTATGCCTCCAACAGCGATTATCTATTTTGTAATTATCTATTTATACAATAAAGGAGGAAAGAGTTCTGTACTAGTGGTGGCCTTTGATATGACATAAGCTAGCAATCTGTCCACATGGCAAAACATTTTTCTCTGGCTGCTCTAGATAAGACACTGGTGGCTGACGTTTTACTAGTAATGAAACAAATCTGTGCTGGACGTGCAGAGATTCGAACCCTTGTGTTATGGCTTTCCGGATGAGATTAGCAGTAGGTGAAGCTCCAAACGAGTTGCGATTATGGTTCAGGAAAGAAGTAGAATATACCCAGGGACGTATGCGTTTGGAGACCTGGGATATTTTATTCAATTGCTATATCAAACGTAGCTGATAAAATGAAGGGGAAGGTGTGAGGAACAGGTAGCATTGGGGACACTGAAGTCTCGTCACAGGCGTCACACGTTTTCCTGTGGTAGTGGTGTCGGTGGCAATGGTAGTGGTGTCAGTGGGGATGGTAGTGGTGTCATCGAGCAGTCTGGTCGTAGTATACACGGGCTGTAGTCTGTGGCCGTCTGGTGTGATAAGGCCTCTCCTGTTGGTGGGCATTACGGTGCTTGTGAGGCTGAAGCACTCTCTCTGGCCTTCATATTTGTGGTAGTATATACCTCTAGTGAGGCGAGCCATCTTAAAGAGAAGCAGATGTTCTGTACCAAGCTCGACGCCTCGCTACATCAGGATGGACACCTTCCGAGAGAGAAGTATTGTTGTAGAAGATTGAAAGATTCTTTTTTTTCGTACTTGTGAATGAACTAGCAAAAAATATGGGATGCGTTACTAGTCCAAGTAAAATCAGTTATTTCTGTGTTTTGTGAATGTCATAAAAGCTGAGCTTTGCTAGGATCTGGCATCACAGAAAAATATCCGAACCGTTGAACCTGAATTTTCGAAACGTGTGTCGAACCTTCGAAACGGTAAGGTAATTAAGTAATTTTCTCGTAGAATTACTATCAGTCGAGTTTCGAGAAGAGAGGAAGCGAGCATTTTCGGTAGCTGCTGACTGGCTGGAATCACACCCAGAGTCGAGATCCTTCCTCTGTGTTGGTATTGGTTCCTGCTTCACTCAGTGCTTCAAGAGTCGGCGAGGGAGTTCCATTCCTCTTGTGGTCTTTGCGTTGTATGGTTTCTCTCATTCACCTGACACAAGGACTCCATTCCACAGCAGTGGAAAAAAGGGGGACGCCTTCATCTCAGGGAGCGGAAAAGGAAGTGAACTACCAGGACTTCAACAATATTGTGATGCGACACAGATGTCGGTGTACAAGAACCCGAAGCTGTTCGGATCTGTTGCTCTAAAGCTGATAACTGACCAGGTCCTGACCATTTGTGTTCTGGGATGACATCCACAGTGTTAGACGAACACTGCTTTCGGAGAACAATGGTCTCCAGAATGTGTACTGTCAAGTGTATTGACCAAGTGCATCGAGAATTAGCTATCGAATGCCAACGATTCAAAATGATCCTAAGAAACATCTTCATCAGACAACTAGTTCATATTTAGATTGCAAGAATGCTCTTAAGTGAGGTAAAGTCATTTCTAACTTGCTTGCAATTACTTTCAGAGTGAGGATAGGTTGTTTGAAGAACTCCAATTCGCTTCTATACTTTTTGGGTATTTTTTGCCTAGCGAAACAGCAACGAGCATCAGATATCTCGTTTTCTTCGACTTCAACAACCCTGGGATGTACTGGTGCTATGTGGTATACGAAGAATCCTTTGCCGTCAGACGAAGGCGATATAATCCAGTGGCACGACAGATATAGAACCCATCCTCCAGACCTTTTAGAAACCTATCAACTATGCCTGTAGAGACCCATTGATTAGCGTGGTATCATTCTTCCTCAATTATGATTAGGAACTCTTTTAACATTCGTCGATTCGGATTCTTAACACCCCCTCTATGTCACGTCATTACACCATTGGGTTTGCCTTATAACAAAATGATATCACTCATCTTTACTATTTTCTTAATTTCAAAGAATTATGGATAAAGACTAAACAAAGACGTGAAGCAGACATATTATTCAAAGGTAGGAACAGAGGAAGGGGCTAAAACAGGATTATCAATATCCCCTCGAAGGCTCAGCACCCGAGGTTACCTGGCAATGGACCAAAAGGAGAGGACGTACATAGAAAGGGAAAACAGTTGATGTGACTCGCATTAATCACCCCAGACGACCGAGCCGTTGAAAACTGATGATGTGAAGTAAAGTGGGTGAACACTATGAGTAATACGACACTGACACGTTGTAATCATTTCGATTCACACTATAAACACGAGTCTAATTCTAGATACGAAGTCTTAATTCTACGCACGTAGCGAGTGCAAAATTTTTCATACACAAGAAAAAAAGTATCAATGTTCCACAAAACACACGATTTGATCCCCAGGGAACACGAGTACGTTCATCGAGCTCTGTCTTACGCGATGGAAATCTTCCATAAAAAAAGATATTCCAGAGAATGAAATAGTGGATCATACACTTACAGGATTTGATGCCATTACAAAATATACTCCCTTTTAAAAATCACAGGAAAGAGAATCCCTTTAAAACCAGGAAAAAGAAAATGGGACAATTTCTTTTTTTTTCTCTCTCGTATATCAAAACTCTTGGACAAAACGCGACGACCTTATGAATTAACAGTCAACAGCGGAAACAGGTTTCTATCCAGTGAATAAATAATCAAAACCCACAAAACACGATTCAGTCTCTCCTACCCCTGCCCTTACCATCCCCGGAAAAGAAAATAAAAAAAAAAACATATCTTTTGCATATTCGTTCACTGTTTCCCACCTCATCGAGGTAGCGACATTCTCTAGCCGTTGTATATAATGCGCCAAAAGCAGACCACACCATCCACAGCCATGCCTTACAGACTACTTCGTGCTTCCCCTCACCACTTTATATACCCTAGTTGAAACTGACATCACGTCGTCCCCCATCGACATCTCGGTAAACTTTATTCTATCCTATGCACGCCTCTCACCCCCCCTGCACGTCCTGGTCATACCTCAATTTTTTTTCACTCCGACCTTCCATCTCCTGATGGTTTCCAGGTCCTCCTTTCCTCCCTCCAATTTAACACAACATTTCAGACAGTCTCTTCACTCATTCTCTCCCACGTCTGAACCATCGCGACAAACCCTATTCACCTCAACCAAGTTGTGCTAAACATTTACACCTCAGTCTTACTCCGTCCTTTCTTATAAAGTCAAGATAAAAACTCTCCCATTCTTCTCTAACACCAGCTTCCGAATGTTCTCTACTACCAAGACTGTGCAATCTGTAAAGAGCAGCCTATTTGCCTCCCAGCCTCCCCCTTCCGTGGCCACAGCACACTTGACCTGCCCTTCGCTACAAAACCCCGGCATTTACGTTCTTCATTGTACCTAGCCACGAAGAGATTAAACAGCCATGGTAACATTACATACCCTTCTCGCAGACCCACCTGGAGCTACTCTCTCTTTCCTACTCGCAAACGCCCATCACTTCCTCGTTGAAACTCCTAATTGCATTTAGCAGCTTTCCTTCTACAGCATATACTCGCGAACACTCTCCACAAAACTTTTGTATCAACCTTCCCATACGTTTTTTTCCGTGCCCATAAAATGCCTCATGGAACTCTCTACAAGTACTTCTCACACACGCATCTTCAAAGCAAACACCTGACCGTCACATACCTTGCTACTTCTAAAGCCAGAGCGCTCCTTCCCAGTCTTGATACACGGTGCACGCTAACCAACTTCTCAGTCACGACTTTCACACACACCTTACCATATACTCAACACGCATCCCTTCAATAATTCAAGCAGCCATGTTCGTCCCACTTGGCTTCATAAGGCTACTTGGCAAGCTTTCGACGTGCGAATAGCCCAGGACGAGGTGCTTGGACTGGCAAATATATATATATAAACTTGCTCGACTCCCACCTACGCAAACATGTTTTGGAGAGACAAAACCCTATCAGTTTGTACAAAAACTCGAAGCCAAATAGAATCAAATCCCACCCCTCATGAAACTATAATAGCACCAGATCCCACAACAGTGCCACCTAGGCCAGAGAAAAAAATTATAGCCTTCAATACTTTTGTTTGGCGCGAGATAATTTCAGCATCCTCTTTTGCGATTCTTGAAAAAAAACTGCGATTGCATGAAAAAAATATATCTAATGCAAAAGGAATTTATTTATAAAAAGTTTGGCAAAAGGTTCTTGGAAGCTTAAACTGAAGGATTTCGAGCAATATATCCGCACTGGGATTATTCAAGCATAAATCCTGCCTGCCCTATGTAAATCCTTAAATATTAATCTTTCCAGCTCTATCTAATCTTTCAAGGCTACCTAATTCCTCAACATCGATTCTGCTGACCCTATCTAAATTCCCAGCATAAATCCTGCCCAGTGCTATCTAATCCTCCACTCATGTATCCTGCCTGCCCTATTTAATCTCCGAATATAGATCCTACAAGCCCTATCGAGATTCTCCCCCCCAAAAAATAGAAAAATCCTTAGCCCTATCTAACCCCCAACTCTATTGAAACTACCAACTTAAATCCTATTTTGCCCTATTCTATCTCCCAATAGAAATCCTACCTAACTTTCTAAATTCCCAATAGAAATCCCACCCAACCCCCATTTAAATACCAACATAAATTTTACCCAACCCCGTCTAATCTCCCAGCATAACTCGCAGCTGAGAGAGAGAGTCTTCGAATGCTCGTAAGCAACACATTGCTATGGGCAGATAGCAGGGAGACGAGAGACTCGCCCAAACAGCTCCCTTACGTAGACGAATCTACTCCCCTTGGCTCCCCTTCGCTCGAAGACCCACCACAATTTGAGGAAACCCTAAACCCCCTTCCCCCTTCACACCCACGTCTTCTCTCATCTTCCCTTTAGGTACAAGACTCAACTTTTTGATAGAAATAATCCCCCCCCCAACCCCACACCCCCCTTAACTCTTCCTTACCCCTTTCGACCCTGCTGGCATCCCCTTAGCTACACGACCCATCAGCATTTGAGCAATAACCCACCTCCCTCTTCCACCACTCTTGGCTACCCTCACCTAGACGGCCCGACATTTGAGCAATAACTCCTGCTTAACAAAAGCCACAACTCCAAAATGGAGGAAAGAAAAAAAAATAGAGGATAAAAACTCGCCAGCATAAATTTCGTGGACAATAAGTGCTCCAAGCTAAGTGATAAGCTAACAAAAGCTAAGCAGACGCTAACCAAAGCTAACAATGCGTACTGCTCACGAGGGGAGATGTGAGGTGCAATTAATTAGGAGTGTTATCTTGTGTTTGTGATTTGTTTGTGTTGCGAAGGTTAGCGGGCCGGCGTAATAGCATGGGGCTTAGGTCAGAGGTTTAGTGTTGATGCCAGTGTTGCGTGGGGTTTGAAGAGGAGGAAGTCTGGGGTGTTGATGAAAGTGTTGTGCGAGGAGGTTCTGGGTGTTGATGCGAGTGTTGAGAGGTTTCAGGTATTAATGCAAGTGTTGCGAGAGGTCTAAAGGGGTTGTGTGTTGTATTCCTAGTGTCCAGAGGTTGAAGGAGGTATGGAGTGTTGACGTCAGTGTGCGTGAGGTTCGAGGAACTTCTGGGTGCTCACGAGAGTGTTGTGTGGGGTTAAATGGATCCAGAGTGTTCATACGAGCGTTGTGCGAGGTTTGACGAGGTTGTGGATGCTGTGCAAGGTTTGACGTTACTTCAAGCATCGCGACAGAAGAAAATGATTTCGGAGAAGAGAGTCAAATGGAATCAAAACTCTCTCTCTCTCGTCTGATGAGAGATGTCCATTTGCGTCTTGCAAGCTCAGTTGCCAGCCACTATTAATTACCAGAACCTACACCAGTGGGGGTGAGCTTTGCAACACATTGCACACACTGCGAATTGCTTATTGCTTACCGCACTGTAGTGCACGCGGACCCCAAGCTGTGGTAGAAGACGAACGGTACGAACGTCAGCAGCTCCAAGCCTTTATATATCCGAGTACGTGTGTCACAGAGAGAGATCTGCACCCGTGTCACACAGTCATCTTAACATTGAATATACGTATCATATCTTTACTACCTACGTGTGCATACATGCACAAAGGCCTTGACCAGATACCTATTTATGCAACAACACCCTCATGGAAGGACGAACAGCTGGAGGGCGAGCTCAAGACAAGCTACAGAGCCCAGGTTTCGAACCAGTGCGGACTAGCACCGGGCAAGCCCGTGTTAATTCTTGTAACATTAGCCACGGCACAAAAGAGGACCCCTTGTGTGCTAGAGAGAAATCAGATTATCTTAAAACGAGCCAACTAAAGATTATCCATAGATTACCCTTGGATATAATTCGACTCAATAAATCTAAACAATAGGCATGTTTCAAGTACCATAAGCTGTAGACTTGCAATTCCCAGCTTCCACATTTGCTGGGAATAGACACATCTGCATATACAAATTTTTTCAATTCCGTTTATGATGAATTTCGCTAACTTTCAAACTATTTGGTGAAAGGTCAATTGCCGAATAAGCCCAGCCGGGAATTACCCTTATTTACGATTATGTATATATACATACATATTATATATGTGTATATATATATATTATATAATCTTTCCAACATTGGTAATTAAACATGTTATGTGATCATGAATTTTTGTTCTCCATAACATACGTAACGTCGCTTTTCACAAGATGTGAAACGAATAATTCAAGATGAGAAACATCAAGATATTCAGGGTAATTCTACCTCTTAGAATATTCGCCAAAAAGAAAAAAAAAGTCTTCGAGAAAAGGGATTGCCCATAGATAACCGACATGTCAACATAAATCACTGACAAATCCCACCCAGGCTCAAATATTCTATGCAATATAAATATCCCATATTCTATGTAATATTCTAAAAAAAAATATTCGAAAAAAAGACATTCATCAAGATTTTCATTTACTGAACATTTACCGACCGTATGTCCGTCTTGATTATAATATGCATCACAGATTTGGCGTCAGCATAGCCAACCAACACGAAAAGACACATTTAGGAGGGCAGTAGTCACGAGAAGACACATTAATGAGGGTAGCAGTATTGCAAACTATGAATGAACTGACCTAGTCTCACTAATGGCAATTTTTGCATACATCACGCGAGTTCATTCTCTGCTTCAAAACACCTGGTTAATTAAAATTCTATTGAAACGATTCACTTCAACTCTCGCGAAGTTTCGCGATCGAGTCTTTCACACGTTGCGAGTCTGCCCAGATGGGTAACCTTGCTATCGTGTTGCTCAGGCCCTCTGTGATTATAAGACTAGCATCATTTGCCCTAAGGTCCCTTTATAGACGTGTGGATACTCATTAAAAGACAAAAATTGCTGTAATCACGAATTAAAGGAATGATAAGAACAAGGCTAGAAATCCTGCTCTCGTTTCAAGAAATATGTTTATCTATTAAATACAGAAATTCAAAGTAAGGTTTAGATGGAGATGTTTATGATATCAATTTCTGAAAGAGTCTTACAGATGTATATAATCAGAGAGAAGGTTCAGTTACTGTTATGCCACCATCTACTTTTTTCAACACATTGTAAGGATCATTACCTTTTGTCGTTCGCAATATATATATATATATATATATATATATATATATATATATATATATACTATTTGCGTTTTACGAGAAGTTTTACACTCGTGTTGCCCCGTCTCACCCTTGTATATATGTTTAAAGACTTTACCCTTATAAATGCATGCCCATACAAACACCCTAGCCTAAGCTACATACCCATTAATCGACCATTCTCATACAAATTAACATATCCAGGATTCGAACCCATGCGGGTTCGACTCCAAGTTGGCGCGTGCCTACTCGTGGTCAGTAACGCTAACCACTATACCACAGAGGGCCACGTGTTGCCAGACTCCGCCTGCATGTGGTTACACTCAAAAAAAAAGTCACCTCCGACGAGGCTGTATTAAGCTAATACGTGCAAAGGAGGACAGTCTTGTCAAAGAGCCTCTCATCCTAAAGGAGTGTATCATTACCCTGCTTCCGACTGCAGCGCAACCTTGAAATTGAAAGAGCCTTACAAAACGGGTCCTGGAGTTGCATAATAAAGTGTTGTATGACTACCTTGTTATTACTTCCTTACAGAAAGAACACTCAAAATTGGTGATATGTATATTACTATACAAGTGTGTGTGTGTGTGTGTGTGGTTTGTAAACTTACTCCCAGTCCAAGATGTCTTCGATCTTTCAGAAGCTCCTGCAGCACTCGGGAAGCTGGCCACGTCCACCGGCTGAAGCCACAGATCGTAAAGCGTCGTCTCCATAAACACCCCATCGTTACTTATGCTCTGGGTCTCTTCCTGTAGGCCGGGAGGAACTCCTGTAGCAACGCGACACTGTCTAAGTAGCAACTGGCAAACCCACTTAGTGCGCCAGTCCGTCAACACCTTTTCTTTATGACGTCAGTTTTCCACTCGTTTTCGGTTGTTATTGTCAGTTACGGGGAATAGTATCATTTATAGAGGTAATTCATTACATTAGTCTACTCAGACATGCTGATGGCCAAACCTCATTGCCAAGTTGAGCAAATTCCGTCAAATTGTTTAGGAGATTGATTAAGGACCACAGACAAACACGGTCAACTACCGGGGTATGGCAAGGGCCGACTCGTCGAAAATTATACCAGCCTGCTTCACAGGGTTCATATGTAATGCAGGACAACATCGTCCATGGTTCAAGCTCGAAATCAGCTCGAAAACACAAATAAATGAATTTCGAAGCTCATACCTGATCTCTCTCAAGACGTCGAATAAGATGTTAGTTCGTTATATTGGTGTTGCCAATCGCAACTATAAGCTACTGGCTACCAGACAGGTACCTGTTGCTTGTAGAACTTTTCTAAGTTACATTTCTATGTTGACGTGGTCGAAGCTTCATATTTGTGTGGAATGAATCCTGTGTTGTTATAGTAGTCGAACCTTCACGTTTGTGAATGAATCCCTTGATGTCAGCGTACTCGAAGCTCCACATTCGAATGAATATCGTTTTTATTACGTCTTGATATACCTTTTAGCAGCGTAATGTACGAGTAATCAAGTATATTGTCTTTGTTCACAGTTATATTCACAACTATTTACGAAAGGAGGAGCCACAGGAGAGGGGTAGACTGAAGCGAAACCGATTCGAAAGGTGAAATGGGTCACTAAACCCAAACAAGAGGCTGTTTACGTAATAAGTATTTATAAGTGACATTCTTCACTGCATTCACGTCATGAGCAACGATGGCAGTGGATCATGAAGGCATGAAATACCATGAAAATGTGAAATGAAACAAGAAATCACGATTTTCCAAATGTGGAGAATCATTTTATTTCTCACTACAGCGCGGTGTTAAGACCTACGCAATCCACACACAACGATATCTCCTCTTTCACGTTGGCAGACGAATCAGATTCACCTCAAAACGGCGACAACGCTGCTTCGGTACAGAGGGGAACACGGTGCAGACATTGGCTGGTCATCGTCGTGAGCGTGTCATTACGTATAGCTGAGAGAAGCAGTTTCGGTGATTTGAGGCAGCTGGTTCGTTCTGATCGCCCGAAGTGTTCATGGCTGCGTGTCGCGAGGTGTCGAAGGCTTCGTCTAGCCAAATTTCGAAGCATTACGGCCATTTGCTCTAGTACTGGTAGACAAAAGACGATTGCAAACCTTCTGGAAATATCGTCCACAGACTTTAAGAATTGCCGGATCGTGTCATTTGAGTGAGATAGACATTAGTCTATCGCTTGCGGACTGAGTACGTACCTGCCGGGAGAAGCGGCATATCTGTACTGCTTTGAATATCGGCGAGACGAAGCGTCTCCTGAGCAGAAACAAATCCAAGGGAAGAAACGTTACGTTGATAACGGAGTTAAATGTGTCTTCTTTTAATATTCTTAATGAAATTTTGATCAGTATTGCCCAGTGTTATTTGCCTATGAACCGTATGATTTTAATCATCGATAAAAAGATATTTTTTTGCTGCCGTCTTCGTCTGTTTTCTGTGTGAATCGTCACGTTTGACGACACTTCTTGTAAGTTGGGATTACTGACGTGGCAGTAGTGGGTCGCTTTCATTCTGCCTGAGAAGTTTCTCTCTCTCTCTCTCTCTCTCTCTCTCTCTCTCTCTCTCTCTCTCTCTCTCTCTCAATGGGTTTTTGAGGTATATTTATTCAAGGAACATTTCTAGATGTACCAAACTTCGTGCTTTGAACAGACGCACTTAATGTAGATATTACACTCTTGATATCCTTCCCTCCATCGGCCCTGATGGTGTGTGGGAGGGAGAAGCAACACTGAATCGCAGGCCAATAAAACTGAAGATGTTTACTCAAGCACCTGAGGGTCTTTTCCCATTACGACTACGTTTTCCAAGCAACAAGTCAATTGCTTATATATATATATATATATATATATATATATATATATATATATATATATATATATATATATATATATATATATATATATATATATAAAGATAAGCAATTGACTTGTTGCTTGGAAAATGCAGTCATAATAGAATACAAAATCCTGTGTGTGTGTGTGTCAGAAACAAACGAGCAACGGCCTCCTTTGCCAACCATCCACAGTCAAGCCCAATAAACTTGAAGGATTTGAGTAATCTTGGCCACTTTGTATGTTCTCGTACAGCCCTGTGGCATCACGTCACCCTCCGTATACCACCTCAATCCTCTCTGTTCTATCCCATGCTCCCCAGAGATATCCATTGCTCCACACAATTGTGCAGTGCTTCCAAGAGCTATACAATGCTCCACAGAGGTACACAATGCTCCACGCAACTACATGATGCTCCCCAGAGATAGACAATGCTCCCCTAAGTAATACAACGCTCCACTTAGCTTTGCAATGTTCCCAGAACTATACAATGATTCACACAGCTACACAGTGCTCTTAGAAGTATACGATGTTCCACAAAGCTGTACAATGCTGCCACAGCAACACAGTGTTCCACAAAGCTGCACAGTGCTGCCAGAGCAACACAGTGTTCCACACAGCTGCACAGTGCTGCCAGAGCAACACAGTGTTCCACGCAGCTGCACAGTGCTGCCAGAGCAACACAGTGTTCCACGCATCTGCACAATGCTGCCAGAGCAACACAGTGTTCCACACAGCTGCATCATCACCGCTGGGAGCCGGAGGTGGAGGGGGGGAGGGAGGGGAGGAAGTGCCTCGCGTCTACAGATAAGAACAGCAATTAGGTATCGACGCCCCAGGACCAACAGACCTGGGTGAAGCAGCTCTCCTCCCTCACCCGCCCTGGTGTAGCCAGCTCCTTGTGTCCTGGTTGTTGTGTTGCGTCCTAGTTGTTCTGTCGTGTCCTGGTTATATGTTGCTGTGTCCTGGTTGTTGTGTTGCGTCCTAGTTGTTCTGTCGTGTCCTGGTTGTTGTGTTGCGTCCTAGTTGTTCTGTCGTGTCCTGGTTGTTGTGTTGCGTCCTAGTTGTTCTGTCGTGTCCTGGTTGTTGTGTTGCGTCCTAGTTGTTCTGTCGTGTCCTGGTTGTTGTGTTGCGTCCTAGTTGTTCTGTCGTGTCCTGGTTGTTGTGTTGCGTCCTAGTTGTTCTGTCGTGTCCTGGTTGTTGTGTTGCGTCCTAGTTGTTCTGTCGTGTCCTGGTTGTTGTGTTGCGTCCTAGTTGTTCTGTCGTGTCCTGGTTGTTGTGTTGCGTCCTAGTTGTTCTGTCGTGTCCTGGTTGTTGTGTTGCGTCCTAGTTGTTCTGTCGTGTCCTGGTTGTTGTGTTGCGTCCTAGTTGTTCTGTCGTGTCCTGGTTGTTGTGTTGCGTCCTAGTTGTTCTGTCGTGTCCTGGTTGTTGTGTTGCGTCCTAGTTGTTCTGTCGTGTCCTGGTTGTTGTGTTGCGTCCTAGTTGTTCTGTCGTGTCCTGGTTGTTGTGTTGCGTCCTAGTTGTTCTGTCGTGTCCTGGTTGTTGTGTTGCGTCCTAGTTGTTCTGTCGTGTCCTGGTTGTTGTGTTGCGTCCTAGTTGTTCTGTCGTGTCCTGGTTGTTGTGTTGCGTCCTAGTTGTTCTGTCGTGTCCTGGTTGTTGTGTTGCGTCCTAGTTGTTCTGTCGTGTCCTGGTTGTTGTGTTGCGTCCTAGTTGTTCTGTCGTGTCCTGGTTGTTGTGTTGCGTCCTAGTTGTTCTGTCGTGTCCTGGTTGTTGTGTTGCGTCCTAGTTGTTCTGTCGTGTCCTGGTTGTTGTGTTGCGTCCTAGTTGTTCTGTCGTGTCCTGGTTGTTGTGTTGCGTCCTAGTTGTTCTGTCGTGTCCTGGTTGTTGTGTTGCGTCCTAGTTGTTCTGTCGTGTCCTGGTTGTTGTGTTGCGTCCTAGTTGTTCTGTCGTGTCCTGGTTGTTGTGTTGCGTCCTAGTTGTTCTGTCGTGTCCTGGTTGTTGTGTTGCGTCCTAGTTGTTCTGTCGTGTCCTGGTTGTTGTGTTGCGTCCTAGTTGTTCTGTCGTGTCCTGGTTGTTGTGTTGCGTCCTAGTTGTTCTGTCGTGTCCTGGTTGTTGTGTTGCGTCCTAGTTGTTCTGTCGTGTCCTGGTTGTTGTGTTGCGTCCTAGTTGTTCTGTCGTGTCCTGGTTGTTGTGTTGCGTCCTAGTTGTTCTGTCGTGTCCTGGTTGTTGTGTTGCGTCCTAGTTGTTCTGTCGTGTCCTGGTTGTTGTGTTGCGTCCTAGTTGTTCTGTCGTGTCCTGGTTGTTGTGTTGCGTCCTAGTTGTTCTGTCGTGTCCTGGTTGTTGTGTTGCGTCCTAGTTGTTCTGTCGTGTCCTGGTTGTTGTGTTGCGTCCTAGTTGTTCTGTCGTGTCCTGGTTGTTGTGTTGCGTCCTAGTTGTTCTGTCGTGTCCTGGTTGTTGTGTTGCGTCCTAGTTGTTCTGTCGTGTCCTGGTTGTTGTGTTGCGTCCTAGTTGTTCTGTCGTGTCCTGGTTGTTGTGTTGCGTCCTAGTTGTTCTGTCGTGTCCTGGTTGTTGTGTTGCGTCCTAGTTGTTCTGTCGTGTCCTGGTTGTTGTGTTGCGTCCTAGTTGTTCTGTCGTGTCCTGGTTGTTGTGTTGCGTCCTAGTTGTTCTGTCGTGTCCTGGTTGTTGTGTTGCGTCCTAGTTGTTCTGTCGTGTCCTGGTTGTTGTGTTGCGTCCTAGTTGTTCTGTCGTGTCCTGGTTGTTGTGTTGCGTCCTAGTTGTTCTGTCGTGTCCTGGTTGTTGTGTTGCGTCCTAGTTGTTCTGTCGTGTCCTGGTTGTTGTGTTGCGTCCTAGTTGTTCTGTCGTGTCCTGGTTGTTGTGTTGCGTCCTAGTTGTTCTGTCGTGTCCTGGTTGTTGTGTTGCGTCCTAGTTGTTCTGTCGTGTCCTGGTTGTTGTGTTGCGTCCTAGTTGTTCTGTCGTGTCCTGGTTGTTGTGTTGCGTCCTAGTTGTTCTGTCGTGTCCTGGTTGTTGTGTTGCGTCCTAGTTGTTCTGTCGTGTCCTGGTTGTTGTGTTGCGTCCTAGTTGTTCTGTCGTGTCCTGGTTGTTGTGTTGCGTCCTAGTTGTTCTGTCGTGTCCTGGTTGTTGTGTTGCGTCCTAGTTGTTCTGTCGTGTCCTGGTTGTTGTGTTGCGTCCTAGTTGTTCTGTCGTGTCCTGGTTGTTGTGTTGCGTCCTAGTTGTTCTGTCGTGTCCTGGTTGTTGTGTTGCGTCCTAGTTGTTCTGTCGTGTCCTGGTTGTTGTGTTGCGTCCTAGTTGTTCTGTCGTGTCCTGGTTGTTGTGTTGCGTCCTAGTTGTTCTGTCGTGTCCTGGTTGTTGTGTTGCGTCCTAGTTGTTCTGTCGTGTCCTGGTTGTTGTGTTGCGTCCTAGTTGTTCTGTCGTGTCCTGGTTATATGGTTGCTGTGTCCTGGTTGTTGTGTTGCGTCCTAGTTGTTATGTCGTGTCCTGGTTGTTGTGTTGCGTCCTAGTTGTTCTGTCGTGTCCTGGTTGTTGTGTTGGTGCGCCCTGGTTGTCGTGTTGCTGTGTCCTGGATGTTGCGTCGTGACCTGGTTATTGCGTCGTGACCTGGTTATTGCGTCGTGTCCTTTGACCTTTGCACCCTGGCATGTCCTGATTGTCCTGGCTTGCTGGCTCTGCTTCCGTCCTGATCGTATTGCTTATCTTGGTTCGAAACTCACCATCCCGTTTTCTTCCAGGTTCAGAGAGACACTGAACTCATGTGATGTGATTTGGGTACAGACATTTTGCCTCTTCGTTAATCGTATTTATACCTCGCATTTATCGTTGTTGGGCGGGTTCCGGTATTCGTTGAACCTTGTTTCTTTGATAAGTATTGGCGCTCGTTGACCCTGGTATTCGTTGAACCTTGTTCTTTTGATAAGTATTGGCGCTCGTTGACCCTGGTATTCGTTGAACCTTGTTCATCAGGTAGGTTTTGGTATTTGTTGACCCTGGAATTCGTTGAACTTTGTTCCACGGGTAACTCTTGGTGCTCGTTAATCTTTGTTCCTTTCTGTCAGGTTCTAGTATCCGTTGAACCTTGTTCCTTACGTAGGGTAAGTCTTGATGCTCATTGAACCTCGCTCTCTTCCAAGGATAGCGGCCTGGAGCTCGTTGAACCTTGTTCTTTAGGTTGAGACTTTTGATCCTCGTTGATCCTTATCATTGTGGACTAATCTTGATACGCATTGAACCTTGTTC